>NC_133779.1:8326200-8375438 GCF_003597395.2 Chelonoidis abingdonii | reverse complement strand
GTGCTCGGGAGGAGGCAGGGCAGGGAAGAGCTGGGGCGTGGAGTTCCCCTGCGTACTGCCCCCCCATTACTTGCTGCAGGCGGCCCTCCTCGTGCTCCCCTGCCCCAGCTCCCTCCACCTAAATGCCGGTGGCGACCAGGGCGGCTGAAGATCCGGCCGCCGTGGTCGCTGCTGAAGAAAATGGCGCCCCCCAAATGCCAGCACCCTAGGCAACTGCCTAGGTCCCCTAAATGGTTGCATTGGCCCTGAGCTCAGCTGTTCTCAGTGGTGGCAGATGACAGAACAAGAAGCATTGGTCTCAAGTTGCAGTGGGGAAGATCTAGGTTGGATAATCATTAGGAGGGTGGTGAAGCACTAGAATGAGTTACCTAGGGAGGTGGTGAAATCTCCATTCTGAGAGGATTTTAAGTCCTGGCTTGACAAATCCCTGGCTGGGATGATTTAGTTGGGGATGGTCCTGCTTTGAGTAGGGAGTTGGACTAGATGACCTCCTGAGGTCTCTTCCAATCCCAGTCTTCTGTGATTCTATTATCTTCCCAATTCCTCTCCCAGGCCCAGTATCCTGTCTCATTGGCTCTGTCAGGGTTCACTCCTCAGTCTGAACTCTAGGGTATGGATTTGGGGACCCACATGAAAGACTCCCCTAAGCTTAATTCTACAAGCTTAGGTTAAAAACTTCCCCAAGGCACAAATTCTTCCTTATCCTTAAACAGTATCACTGCCACCACCAAGTGAGTTAGACAAAGATTCAGGGAAAAGAACTACTTGGAATTCCTATTTCCCCAAAATATCCCCCCCAAGTCCCTTCACCCTCTTTCCTGGGGAGGCTTGAGAATAATATACTAACCAAATAGGTAAGCAAGGCGAGCACAGATCAGACCCTTGGATTTGTAGTACACTAAAAATCAATTAAGTTTTTTAAAACAGAACTTTATTATAAAGAAAAAAGTAAATGAAGCACCTCTGTAAAATCAAGATGGATGATAATTTTACAGGATAATAAGTTTTAAAACACAGAGAATTCCCCTCTAGGCAAAATGTTAAAAGTTACAAAAAACAGGGATACCTCCCTCTTAGCCTAGGAAAAATTCACAAGCTAAAACAAAAGATACCCTAACACATTTCCTTGCTATTCCTTACAATTTCTGCAATTTTTAATGTATCATTTCAGTAAAAGCTGGATTACTTGCTTGGTCTCTCTCTTTTTCCCATAGAGAACAACAAAGAGCACAAAACAAAACCTCTCCCCACTCCCGGATTTGAAAGTATCTTCTTTCCCCATTGGTCCTTCTGGTCAGGTGCCAACTAGGGTAATGGAACTGATTAACCCTTTACAGGTAAAGGAGGGATTTTATGCTACCCTTAGCTGTATGTTTGTTACAGGGTTTAACACAGGAATTGCTTCATACTCTCCTTTCTATTTCTGACAACAGTGTGCGTCTTGTAGCTTTTTCCTCATTCACATCTTGGCTTCAGAGACATATGCTAAAGCTTAGTTCCATTGTGTCACAGTTAGCGTTCTGAATACAGCAACTTGGGTTCAAATATCAACCTAACTCCTCATGTAGACAGCACTATTATGTAGCTACCACCTCTTGGGGATGTGGAGGTTTCCTGTTACCGTATGTAGCACTTTCACTAAGCACTAAGGTATGTGTAGACAAACCCTGAGTCCAAATCTCAGTAGGGCCTAGCTTTTCTACAGCCTGATTTTATTTCCTCTTGCATGTGACCAGACTCATCAGGGTGATTTTTGAGGAGAGATTCACAGCTGTATTAAGGCCAGAAGGGACCATTCTGACCCTCTGGTCTGACTCGCTGCATAGCACAGGCCAGAGAATCCCACCCAGTGAGTTTCCTGCAGAGCAAGGGAATCTTCTTCCTCAAGAGCCCTTTTCCAGCAGATTGTTGCCTAGTGGATGCACCAGCAGAGTGACAGGTTTGAATCTTTTCATGGTCACTCATTGGAGGCAGATTATTGTTTCCAGCTCAGTAGATTTCTTCTGATGGCTGATAGTTATGAAGTTAGCAGGCCTGGATGAAAATTTTTCCTCTAAACTTGTTTGTTAGAAATCTTGGTTTTCTACTAAACAGAAAGTTTTGCAAAAAAGTGAAAAGTGTCTGCTTTCCTCCAACATTTTCAATTCTTTGTTGGAAAACCATGACCCTGAAAATGAATATTTTCAGCCAGAAACAAAACCAATCAACAAACAAAACAGCACAAAATGTTTTGGTTTTCAGCAGCTTACAGCCAAAATCTTTTTCACCTTTATAATTTCTGTCTTTTTGTTTTTTTTTCAGCTATAAAAAAACAAAACAAAACAAAAAACTATTTTGGTTTGGTGAGTTTCAGGGTTTTTTTTGTTTTGGGGTTTTTTTTTTTAAAAAATATTTTTTGTTATGAAACATCAACGTTTTCCAAGGGGGGGTAGAATTCTGACCAAGATGCAAAAAATTACTGGACGTTTTTATGGATAGCAACAAGATCCAGAATTTAGTTATTGCTGAATCAAAGAGTATGGAAGAGATATTATAGCTCATGCTTCAAGGCTTCAGCCAGCCTCTGACTACCTGAGTTCAGGATGGGACCTTCAGTTTCACCCATCACTGTCTGTTGCAGGGGTCCTACATCTTCATCCGAAATATTTGGTTCTGGCTGCAGTCAGAGACAAGCTACTACACTAGGTGGACCTAAGTCCTGAGCCAGTCTCACTGTTCTCAGTGGATATGTCTAAACTATAGTTTATAGCTCTGTGGTAACTCAAGTTGACTCATTGCCAATTAATACAAGTTAACTACCACAGTTAGAAGTCTAGTCCAGACACTCCACACGCATTTGTGGCTTACCCAAGTGCAACCATAGATTCTCCACGTGTCTGAAACAACCCTTTGTGGGGTGGCTAGATGAACATTTGCAAAGGTGCTTCAGCAAACTCCAGTTAACTGGCAATCAAGAGATGTAGCTGATCCCCAAACTCTAGCCTGGACATAGTGAACGAAGGCAGTGCAATGCCACGGTGTAATGGTTAGTACTCAGGCTCTGAATCCAGCAACTGGATATACATCTCAGGCCAGGGTTACACTAGGAAATGAGGTTGGTATGATTACATCACTTGGGGTGTGTGTGTGTTTAATCCACACCCCTGACCAATGCAGTTAAACCAACCTAATCCCCCATATAGACATAGACAGCACTAAATCAACTGGAAGTGGATTAACACCACCAATGGTAGAAGCCCTCCCATTGGCGTAGTGCTGTCCTCACTGAAGCACTACAGCTGCAGTGTTTTTAGCAGAGACCTGTCTGTGTTTCACAGCCTGATTTTACTGGTCCCTCAGCACTGTGTGGCTGAACATCTCAGACAGGTTTTGAAGGCGACAGAACGGCTGGGTTTCACTGCTAGCCGAATGGAGTGGCTGTCTGGTTTTGCACCAGAAAAATAAGGCTTCAAGTACCTTATTAGACTGGCTTCTGTTAAATAGTGTTTCACTTTTATTCATGCCTGGCCTTTCAGTTACATTATCAGAGCTATCTAGAGCACTGAGTGATACTGTGCTCAGCTGAGGGCTTGAGCACCACAATTGCATGGCAAATGGTCACGGCTTCATCTAATTCAAAAGAGAAACTGAGAAAAAGCAGGGTCTAGGAGTGAGATCAGTGGTCCCCAAACTTTACACACGCCCTCCCGTACCCTTGTCCATACCCAGCCTGTGGGAGCAGGGCCGCAGCTGGGGGGACGTGGACAGGGTAAGGGGGCCATGGCGAGGGCCACAGCTGGGACTGGGAGAAGAGCTGTGGCCTTGGGTTAAGTCTGGGGGCAGAAGTGGAAGCCATGTCTGGAGGCCAAGAATGGGGGTGGGGCTGGGCATGGGAGCTGGGGCCATGGTTGGGGCTGGGGCTGGGGCAGGAGCAGAGCTGGGGATAGACCAGGGCTGGGTGGCGCTCCCTCCATACCCCCAGGGGGGCCTACTGTGCCACCCAAAACCTTCATGATGCACCCCACAGTTTGGGGACCTCTGAGTTAGATGATAGGATTAGGCAACAGGCTGGCTGGGATCCATTCCTGGCTCTGGGAGGGGAATAGGATCTAATGGCCAGAGTAGGGAAGGGGTGGGAGCCAGGACTCCTGGGTTCTAGCCCTGGCTCGAGGGAGGGAAACCCCTTGGGTTAGAAGAGGGGACCTGGAAGTCAGGGTTTCCTGGGTTTCATGGGGCTGTTCATAAATTACATAAGGCTTTGCAGGGGGCATCCTTAATTTTGCATGTTTGTTTCAGTGTTACAAAGTGTTGGTGGGTCTTGAAAATCACTAAAAAATGTGTTATGTAATTTATAGACAGCCCCTAACTCTACTCTAGCAGTTGTAGGAGAGTGGGGTCTGGTGGTTAGAGCAGGGGGCTGGGGGTGAGGACTCCTGGGTTCTATCCCCAGCTCTGGGAAAGGAGTGGGGTCTGTGGGCCTGAGATGAAAGCTCAGAGCTAAAATCTCTGGCTAGGGGGATGAAAGGATCCTGTCCAGGCAGAGTCCTTTGATACAAAGGGAGGGAAAGCAGCCAAACCACACTAGAGATTCAGACAAGCCCTGACCATGAACCCAAAGGAGGAGGGGATGGTCAGAACAAACAGCCGGCAGGAGGGCAGTGGGACTCTGGCACTATCTAGAGGGGAGAGGGAAAACCCAGCTTGAATCCCATATGGCCCTAACCTCAGCACTGGGGCTGCTGGGCCAGGGCCAAGGCAGAAATGTTCTGGGAGGCTCCCCAGAAAACCCGCAGCCTGGGCCTAGCCAGGGGACCAGTGACTCCTCATGCTGCATACGCACCCTGCAGAGGCAGGCCAAGGACTGGGGGAACTGCAGCCCTGGTGATGGGAACAGGCAGTGACGAGGGGATCCCTGGACCCACGAAGGGAGAACTGACCCCAGCTGCAGCACAGAGGCCCTAGGGATAACTCAGCTGGGGGGCAGGGAGAGAGAGACTGAGAGGGGAGAGGCTGCTGCTCCCTGTTATTGCCAAGCTGCTGGGCTGTGCAGCATCCCTGCCTATGGGGCCTGCTCCTGGCCAGACTTCAGTTCTGGCTGGCTCTGCTCTGGGCCCCACAAGGGAGTTTTCAGTTGGGCGGATGAGATCTCTGAAATTAGGCCCCAGCTGTCCATGTGCCGGCCGCACGGGCAATACTGCGAAGGGACACATACTAGGGCCCGTGTGTTTGAGTTTCATGCACTGAGGATCAAGAGGTGATCGGAGAACTTCATCTCCCCCCTGTGCGCTGTACCTAGCCCCCTCCTGGCGGGCCTAGGCCTGTGGGGAACACAAGGTCCATGGCTTAGCAGAACGCCATTATTCTCGAGGGGAACTGAACTCCTGAGAATCCAAGAAGGAATCACCATTGCACAAATTCACACTGCAGGTTTATTGCAATGGAAATAAACACGCTGACACCTGCCCTGGTGTCTATAAAATGGAGGGGAGCAGGGATGGGGAAATGCACTCAGACAGCCCGACATGTTAGGGAGCAGGTACGAGCACAGAGGAATCTGAAGACAGAGACACGGAACAGAAAGACTTTTCCTAAAACTTGACAAAGTTCTAAGGCTACTCAGTGACTAGCCCATACAGGAGCCACAGGCCATTGCAGCACCCACTACTTCAGAGTCAATGCAGACGGGAGGTGCAGGCTGGGCTCAGTGTTTCAGAAGCCGAAGCATTAGCTGGACCTGTCACGGACTTTCCCCATGATGGTGTATGTTGCTGTCTCATTTTCCTGCACCCGAGGAAGCTTTAAAACAAAAATAAAATCCTGTTATTCCTCTGCTAACCCCCAAACCCCAACAGAGAGAGACTGACTTTGCAACAGAATAGCCCTTTGAAGGATGCTACATGCAAAGCAGCTGGCCAGACCATGGAGAAACAATTTTGCAAAAAACGTGGAATTGGTTGCATCTCTCTGGTTCCAGATGGATCCATTTTTTATGTTTTGCACAATTTCCTATTAATTTATCAGAATTATCAATAAATGCTATCAAAATAATTATAATTTATTTATTTACTGAAATCCCAGTTCTCATTAAACAAACAATTTTAGCAACCACTTTGATATAAATGTTCACCAGATTTTTGCAATCAGAATAGAAAATTTAGGGTGAAAATTTTCATTTTAGAAAAAACCCTCATTTTTCTACAAAAAAAATTTTTGTTCATAAATTTTCAATCAGCTCAAACACAGAGGCAGGGGCAGGTTGAGATAGAAAACTGGGCAGAAGGAGAGAGAAATCTTGTTTTTTCCGTGGGTAGTTAAAAGCAACAATTGCAGCGTCAGAAGTTCTGGGAAGGATGCAGGAATCACTGGGTGAGACTCTGCAGGAATGCAGACCTCAGGATCACAGCGGATCCCTCCTGTATTACAATGTCTGAGGTCCAGCACGCCAGAGAGAGGAATGCAAATCCTGGCTCCTATCCCCAGTGCTGGGCTCAGCCCTGCTGCGTTTCAGCATTGGACAGTGTCTCATGGTGCAAATTCCCACTGGGATGTCCCAGATCCTGAGCCTGAAATTCACAGTCAGGATTCAGCCAACAACATGACTCACCCTGGCTGCACCAAAATCGCCAATGGCAGCATCTGGGGAGAGAGTTACCAGAGAACACGGGGGTAAGTTCTTCTCCCTGGGAGAATCCCTCACAGCCCACCCCCACTAGACACCCAACGCCCCTTGAGGACACCCACCCAGCCCCTCAGCCCTACACAGACTGCACCACGGAGGGGTCAGGGCCAGAGGGGCAGGAGAGAGGCTATCTTGGCTGGGGATGACTTGTTCTGTGTCTCTCCATCACCTGCAGGGCCTAGGGGAAGGATATGAGCCATTCCCACTTCAGCAAAGGAGTCTGAGGAGCTGCTGTGATTCTCAGGTGGGCCCAGCTGCCCCAGGCGCCTGTGTTCAGCTCAGTACCGTGCTGTGCTTTGTGTGTGTCTCAGCTCACATCCCACATCCCAGCAGCCTGCTGAACGCTAACACAAGGGGGTAGTGGACATACAGGACCAACCCCCCACCCAGATGAGCCATCACCTCCTGTTCCACTTTCTCTAGCAGTGGGGTCCCCCTGGGGACATCAGAGGATCTAAGTTCTAGTTCTGCACCTACTTACACGGCCCCTAGCACTGCCTACACATGGGGAGAGGCAGCACAGAGAGAGCTAAAGCTGGAGTGTGCCCCCTTATTCACGCTGACAGCCCCTCACCCCACTGAGTGCCCCGGGAGAGCTCACGGAGTGCGGTATTATTCACAACAGGCAAGGGCGGAATGACCAGGTCCTAAGTGACTTACCCAAGGTCACCCAGGGAGCCTGAGGCAGAGCCAGGAATTAAATCCAGATCTCCCAAGTTCCAGCGACCCAACCACAAAACCAGCCAGCCCCTCTGCCGGTCCTTGTAGCTGGGACTTATATCCACAGATCAGTGGGATCTGCCAATGGTGACGGGATACCCTAGGAAATGTCCCCTAGGCTGAACCTGCCCAGAGCTCCCACCCCAACCCAGCACATGCAGATTCCCACTGGGCAGGTGCATGCAGCTGCTGCTCTGGAGTCCATGGGCTGGGTGCACGATAACATCTAGCACAGCCTTCTTTCAGTGTCCTGCCTAACACTTAATGCTCTCTCTGCACCAGCCCAGCATGGGGAAGTGCAGACCTCGCAAGGGGAGAAGTTTATCTATTGCATGATCTAGGTGTTCAAAAATAACACACCCTAGCATCAACCCTGAGGTCCGGTTACAGCTTTAGAGTATACACTGTGGGATCTGTTCACACCCTGCTCCCCAGCACGACCAGCGCGGTCACAGCACCTGCTGTCTTGCTGAGCATGAGAAATTCCCCTCCCAGACTCATGTGGTATTTAAATGGACACATTTCACTGGGGCGATTTGGTCTATTTGAGGCTGAGTTTGAAATGGAAACTGCAGTGAAATAAACACAGTGGCAGCACCAGGAGCCTGAGACAGCCCAAAATAAGCATGGGCTAGGGCTGGGGGACCACATCAGGGTTTACTGAGGTGTCAGCTCTAATTGTGTCATTGCAGCTGCAAGGGTGTGAGTGAGAGCTGAGATGTGGACACCAGTTATTGTTATTATTATTTAACCTGTCTATGGGTGTAGCTCCTGCAGACCACAGCAGGCTGGGTCCCACAGTGCCAGGCGCTCTAAGTCGCTGGCCTATGCTATACATAGAAGATCAAACTAGATGATCTCAAGAGTTCCTGATGGCCTGTGAATTACAGCACAAGGATAGTTTTAACTCTCCCTCAGTGCAGGGGGCTGGATCCAACAACCCCTTGAGGCCCCTTCCTGTCCTACAGCTCTATGATCCAATGACCTTGCCTTTCAGACGTGTAGCCCTCCCCCTTCCTCGGACCCTAGTCAGTGAATTGGGGCCAGTGGAAACACAGTCAGATCAGACACGGGCCAAAACAGGGATCTAGGCATGGGCAATGTGCTGGGGGACTGTGGCAGTTTGTGTGTCTGCTACTTGTCACACCCTGTCCTCCCTTGCATTGTTTTTTTCCAGCTGTGTTCAGTCATAGACCCAGATCCTCAGAGGTACTGAGCCGCCAAACTTCCACTGGAATAAATTTAGGAGCCTAAACAAACTCTGAGGATCTGGGCCTGGGATTATAATCTCTTTAGAGCAGGTACTTTCTTCTGATCCTATGTCTGTACAGCACCTGGCGCACGATTCCCAAGTCACGGAGGGCACCAGGCCTTACCCACACACAAGTAGTAAGGTGGAAGAACAGGTACTTACAGTGGATCTGTTCGTCTGTCGGTGTGTTCTCAGTGCTGCGGTTTGGGAGCTGTTCGCTGTCGAAAGCAAGTGTGAAACGTGTCAGTGTGGGTGTGTATTGCTCTGTGTGTGTGGTGCACACGCTGCCGCTGGGCACTGAGTCACGCACAAGCATCTCTTCCCAGCAGGTATGTCTCAGACTGCATTAGACACTGATCCCAAGAGAGAGGCTGGGCAATCCGAATGGATCCTCAGGTGACCTACCCACATTCAGTTCCTGTCCCGCTCACCTGGGAACATACCAGAGCAGCTGAGAACTCATTTCCACTCTCCACCCCCCACTGGCACCTCCCTGTATCACACTCTGGGGACACGTCCAGATTCACAACAATCCCAGGCTAAGGTATCATCCTTCCTACCTTGGACATCTCCGTTTAGATGCAACTGAAACAAAAAAGAAGAAAATTAGTTATCAGGATCCCAGCTGTCCATCCCTCCCTGTCTGACCAAGAGATGGGATCTGCAATGTTTTGGCCAGGGGCTGGTCTCTGCTTATAGTTAGAATGGGTTTTTCATAGCTGCCCAAGGGATTCATAGGCTTAGCTGTGAAATTAGTGTATCCAAATCCCCAGGGAAGTTTTGGCAATCTCGGCCTTAACAAAGCTCACTGAACTAGCCCCTTGGAGCCAAGCAGGCTTCTGTGAGCACCTGCCCCTGTATGACGTATCCATCCCTCCTTTGGGGACCAGGACGCACTGGGGGTGGTATTTACCAAAGTGCCCGTGGGAATAGAGAGCTCACGCCCACTGTAAGCACTTTGGCTTCTACTTTCCTTAGCAGAATTTGAAACCATTTCCTAGGCATTTGGGGCAGCATTTCTGAAAGCACCAGAGTGACCTAGATGCCTGAATCCCATCAAAAGCATTGAACATAGCTGCCTTCATTACATAGGCTCATTGGAGAATGCTCCCCTTTGTCTCTCCCTAGTATGGCCACTGTCCACTCACAGCCTCGGGCTGCAGTCCCTGTTGCCTACCTTTCTTCACCAGCAGATAAATCAGTGGAGCCAGACAGAGGACAGAGAGCCCTGCGATTCCCCCAATGGCCTCCGGTCCCAATCGCCCTCCTGGGAAAACCAGACGAATGTGAACAATCCTGTGGAAGCCGACACTGAAGACTTCATGCTGCAGGTCTCCCCACACCGGGGGTCGTGCTGGCTGTGTGTCACTCCTGGGTTATAGCGAAGACAGTCCCAGCCATGGCTGGGCCCACAGGGGCCTGTCTGTGCTCCCTCCTCCTGCTCAGGCTAACTGCTGACAGCAAAGCCACCGCAAGAGAAAGGGAGTGACAGAGACCTAAGAGTTACCATACCCAGGGAGAGATAGGGTATGTCAGAGACACGGGGCATATTCAGAGCAGAGTAGACACAGGGAAACTAATGCACTGGGATGGAGACCTACAGAACTACACAGCAGGGGCCGTCGTTCCCAGAACCAGCACCCCCTTGGCCATTCTCCAGGAGGGGCAGAATGAGGGGAGACGGGAAGGAGCTAGGAGCTACTGCCTGGGGGCAGGAATGCTGAATGCTGACAGCTGCACAGACCCATGGCCAGTGCTGCATATTCTGGGCCTTGGACCATGGCTCCTGAGGCAGGGTTGGTAGATCCACCTTGCAACTCTAAGGAAAGTTGAACTCTGGAACAGGCTTCCAAGGGAGGCTGTGAATACCCCACATGGGAGGTTTTAAAGAACAGGTCAGACAAACCCCTGTTAGGGATGATTTAGGCTGACTTGGCCCTGCCTCAGCACAGGGGGCTGGACCAGGTGACCTTTCGAGGTCCCTTCCAGCCCCACATTTCTGACACTTTGATTATATTACTGACAAAGGCTTCCTGGCTGGTAGGGGGAAGGACTGGGCTGAAGCAGCACTGAACACAGCTCCTAGGCCAGCTTTCATTGCTATTTCCACAGAGTGAGGGGTCTTTAGAGGGGCAACGCTCTGGAGCTGCCCTGGCTGGTGGGAAGGTCAGCTGGATAGGAGCAGGCCTGAAAACTTAGGCCACAGAGCTGGTTAGAAAATGGTTTTATTTTTGTTCTGTGGAAAAGTTTTGATGAAAATGAAAAAGAAAAAGTATGGTTTTGTCAATTTTGGTGGGAAAATTTCAATTTTTCACAAAACACTGAAAGAAAATTGTTTTGTTTTCAGGGAGTCAGAAAAATCACTGAAAAACAATAAATTGTCAGCCAAAGACTGAAACGTTTTCACTTTTCAGTTTACTGACCAAAAAGTAAAGAAAAGAAATTTCCAAGGAAAGTTAAATTTTGGTCAAAAAATCAATTTTGGAAAAAAGTGTCCATGGAATTCCTAATAGTTCTCCTCTGCAGCTCACCCCTCATGCTAGCCCTGGGAGCTGCGGGATCAGAGGCAGAAGGAGCTGTGGGGAGAAAAGCCAATAGCCTCCTGCAGTCCTGGCCACCCCTGTCTTCCCTGAACTCCCCCAAACTTCTGCCGTGGGACAGATTGGAGGGAGACACTCAGCTGGCACTCCTCAAGGACTCCCCCTTCTACTTCATCATGTTGGAGAGATGCCAAATTAGTGCCTCATGTGCAGCCCAAAGCGCTCAGTGGAAATCTTCCCACTGCCTCCAATGGGTTGGGAATCTGGTCATTAGTGAATACAAATTATTTACCATCAGGAATTGATTTTTTCTCAGAGCTGCCGCTATTGCTGTGATCAGTGTCACTGGAGTGAATACTCCTGTCTGGGAAATAAACACACAAAAGAATCACAACATTTCAGCACCTTTCAGCCACATCTGAAGACACAGTGAATCAGATACACAACTCCCAGAGCTGATCATTGGGGGGAAATTTTGACCTCAATGAGCTGGTGTAAATCAGTGTCACTTCACTTGTGTCAATGGGCCAGCTCCCCATCTGGTGTAAATCAGTGTCACTCCATTGGAGTCAATGGGCCAGATCCCCAGCTGGTGTAATAATCATAACAATTAATAGTAATGCACTAGCACCCGAAGGCCAGATCCATGCCGGGTCTCATTGTGCTGGGAGTGTTACAGACATGAAAAAGGTCAGTCCGTGCTCCAAACTCAAAACATGGTGGGTGGATGAGAAGACAAACGGGTGAAGGGATGGGGTTGGAAGACGGGTTAACAAAATCTACTGGGCTGTGCACAACCCTCACCACTTTGGCAGTAAGCGCGGCTCATTCTCTGCCTCGCCATTAACAGGTTCCCATGGCACAAGCCCACACGATTATAAAATGCCTGACACCAGCCAGCTGCTCCCTTCCCCCTCCTCACATTGTGTTGGGGTCCAACAACTCACCTCGTACATTCAAGGTCCGGGGGAGACTGAGGCGAGAATTTTTCACCTGGTTCTGGTCACTCCTGTACTGGTACATACATCTAAACTGGCCTGAGCTCTGCACAGAGATGTCATGTTGATACAGTAACCGGCCTGGCATGGCCTTTTGGATTGATATTTCTTTGCCATCCTGACAGAAAACAACTAGAGTAGCTAAATTGTTGGGCAGAAGGAAACACTGAGTTGAAACAGAGTCCCCCACCTGAGCTGAGGAGTTGCTCAGAGACAGTTTAGGAGAAGGGAAGTCACCTGCAAGAAGAAAGAGAGACTAAGGGTACATCTATATGGCAAAAACCCAACATGACACCAAGTGTCAGAGTACAGGGCAACTGACTCAGACTCATAGGGTCATGCTAGGGGGCTAAACATTGAAGTGTAGAAACTCCCGCTTTGGCTGGAGCTTAGCCAAGGCAGGAATGTCTATACTGCTATTTTTAGTCCTGTAGCACAAGCTCCACAAGCCCGAGTCAATTGAGCTGGGCTCTGAGACTCACTGTTGTGGGGGGTTTTGTACAGTGTGTAGATCTGCTCTAAACCATGCCTCTCAGAGGAGACTAAGGGCTTGTCTTCATTGCAGCATTAACTTGAATTATTACATGAGTCCTGTTCACAAAGAAATCTCCTAACTCAAGTGTGGTGAGCTTCCCAGCCCAATAGGGCTAGATGCTCAAATGTGTGAGCACAAAGCTTCAGCTGTTACCACAACCACTGTAGCATGGACTCAGGCTAGCACCACTCGAGTATCACTAGTCCTCCAGTGCCTTCCCACAGTTCCCCTAGTGTGCCCAGAAAGGACAGACTGGCAAAGAATTCATAGAGCAGGTCACTTTCCTGCAGCTGTCAGAGCCGTGGGCGTTGCCCCAAGAAGCTGTACGTAGCCCCACACTCGAGGGAGCGCAGAATCTGTGTGGGAACAGCAGTGTGGCTGTTCTCGCACAAGCTCGGCTAACTCGAGAAGAGTCACTGAGTGCGGATAACTCGAGTTAGCTCTGCAATGAAGGTAAAGCCAGGCAGGGAACTAAGCATTAGTGATGAATTAGTGAGAAGTACGCTTGGCTGATGGGAATAGCCGTTTCTCTTTACACTGGAATTAAAATAAATACATTGTAACACAGGAGATTTAAGATAAATTCATTCTAGTGCAGTGCCCTGGTCTCATCAATGCACTCCTCTATTAGCACCAAGTCTGTCAAGATCAAGTGACACTGGGCCAGGTCCCCAGCTTGTGTAAATCAGCCCTGCTCCATTGGAGTCAACAGAGATATGCTGATTTATACCTGCTGAGGATCTGGCCAAAATATGTTTCATTTCCAGTAATGTTTATGCTCTGTCACTGAGAAGTTCCATTTACAGTGCGATTAGCAGGATTTCAGACAGGATTTGTGCAAGAGGCATTCTCCACCCATCCCCCTCCGACACCTCCCCAGCTGCCCTCCTGTTGCCATTGTCTGGGGGTTTCACTTCTTTCTATATCTCCCCTTCTTGTGCTCTCACTCACCTGGGGAGCTGCAGGGCTCCTGGCCTGTGACCCCAGCACCTGCACCAGACAGCAGAGGGGGTGAGTGACAGACACAGCAGCTCTAACTATACACACAGCTACACTGCAGTGACATTAATATTAATCATTAAGCCAAGACAAGCCAGGAAATCCCAACTCAGGATCGTGTTGCAACAGTCATAGGCCCCGATCCCACAATTGGATCCATCTGTGTGCCCTGGGTCTCACCATGGCTATCAATGGGAAGTCCCAAGTGGGAATCTTACAAGTCTGGATATTTGCAAGGCAAGATTAAAATTTCCATTAATGTTTAAGACATTTGTTCTAAGAATGAAACACTCCTCACCGTGTAACCCGCTGAAAACAAAGAACAGGAACATTAATGGTCTTCGCAACAGTTTCTCACTGTCTCTACTTTTCTACTCAGCTTTGACTCTTTGTCCTGAAATGAGATCCTCACAGCCAGTTCTAACCCTGTCATTTCCTGGGTTGTAACTTCAATATCATCCTTTTAATTCAGGTCCAGTCTATGCACTATTAAAAATCTGCTCACCAGCTCAGACTTTCTGAGCTGTGGGTGATCTGGATCCTCAGTTGCCATGAATTTGAACAAGGTGTTCAAATCTCAAAGGCAGCTTTGAAAATTTCAGCCACAGGATGTAGTATACATGTGAGTACAGTACACACACACAGGGGCATTAAATATTAAATAAAAAAGCTGGTTATCAAAATAATGTTCTGAGCATTAAATATTCTCTGAAATATTGGTAAGGAACTTTGGCCCATGAATTTCAAACCAGCTTTTAAACCCAACATGAAATAACTGTTTGGTTCTCAGTATAATATCCACGTGCAGCTGTTTGTTTAAATCATTTTTACCATAACTTACCCCCCTAGCTGTTCCCCATGTTCCCCACAGCCCAGGCAGAGCCATAAACCTGCCGCACCCCAAGCCCCTAGGCAGAGAGCTCATTGCACACTCACAGAGCAGCCACAGCAGGATCATGGAGGGATCGAGAGCCAGGGACTCAGCCTGAATATCCCACAGCTCCATCTAGTCTAGGTCTCTGATGAGCAGCCACCGGGGCTCTGTGCCCCAGGTCCCTCCTTCTCTCCTCCTTCTTCCGGCCCAGACAGGCTCTGGGCTCTTGTAGCGTGTCTGAGGGAGGCCCTGAGCTGTCTGTGGCCAGAGGGTCCCTCCTTCATGAGATGAGAATGGAAATGTTATTCACCATCCCCTGACCCCCGTTTGGTCTCTGCATTAGGGAGTGCTGGACCCACCTGTTTCCCATAGGAATCTCTCTGTAACAGGCTCAGTCCCACTGAGCCAAAATTAGTGAATTTCTAAATCTATTCCCAAGAAAAGGGCAAATTCCTCTTGACAATTTCCACTTTTTTCTCACAAGTTCCAGCTGTCCCCTGAGCCAGGAAACACAAGCGCATGTTGTTAGTGTGAGCTGGTGTCTGTCTTGGCATCTCTGCCCTCCACAGCCCGTCACATGCACCACTGACAGGGCAGGAGTTGTGTTGGGGAGGGGTGAATTTATCATAAAATGAGCCACAAAGATCATTAACATCTATTCTTAGCTCCCAGCCTGCTCTGGTAGTCTGAGCTCTCACTCCACTGGCCACTTCCTTGCACACCCTCAGCCCATGCCCCCAGGAGCCGTGTGTCCCTGTCACAGTGACCGAGGCCTGCTCAGCCCAGGCATATGGCTCAGGCAGACACTGTGGCTGTAGAACAACCAGAACTGTAGAAGGAAGGAATGAAAACCCAGCATGCCCCAGGTGTTCGTGTGAAAGGGACCTAGGACACTGGCTTCACATGGAAAATGGGGACTATGCTGGTAACACCAGGATTTAGTCTCTGTACCGTTCTCCCTTTGGCTGGAGGTCATACAAAGGCCAGGGACTGGCTGAGCACAGGACCTTAGCATTGGAAAGCTAATGTTTTACCAATATATTAAAAGTGTAAACAGGATGACCCAGATAATTATAGCCCGGTCAGTCTGACCTAGCTTCCCGGAAAGATAATAGAGTGGCTAGAATTAAAGGAGGTTAATATAAGGATGTAAGAATGGCCACACTGTGTCAGATCAATGGTCCATCTAGCCCAGTATCCTATCATCTGACAAGTATCAGAGGGGTAGCCATGTTAGTCTGGATCTGTAAAAGCAGCAAAGAATCCTGTGGCACCTTATAGACTAACAGACATTTTGGAGCATGAGCTTTCGTGGGTGAATACCCACTTCGTCAGATGCATGTCTGATGAAGTGAGTATTCACCCACGAAAGCTCATGCTCCAAAACGTCTGTTAGTCTATAAGGTGCCACAGGATTCTTTACTGTCATCTAACAGTGGCTGGTGCCAGATCCTTCACAAAGAATGAACAAAACAGGGAAATTATTAAGTGATCCGTCCTTAGTCTTCCAGTCCCAGCATCTGGCAGTCAATGATTTAAAGACTCCCGGAACATGGGGTTGTGTGACAGACCATCTTGGCTAATAGCCATTAATAGACCTGTCCTCCAGGAACTTAAGTGTTTTCTGAACCCCATTATACTTTTGGCTTTCACAACATCCCTGGCAACGAGTTCCACAGGTTGATGGTGCATTGTGTGAAGAAGTATTTCCTTTTTTTTTAATATCTGACGGCAATACATTTCATTGCTTTTTTGTGTTATGTGAAGGGGTAAATAACACTTCCCTATTCACTTCCTCCACATCATTAATAACTGTATACTCCTGTATCATATCCCCCGTAGTCATCTCTTTTCTAAACTGAACAGTCCAAATCTTTAATCTCTGCTCATATAGAAGCTATCCCATAACCCTACTCATTTTTGTTGTCCTTTTGTATCCTTTTCCCAATTGTAATATATCTTTTTGACATAAAATTACCAGAACTCCATGCAGTATTTAAGATGTGGGTGTACCGTGTATTTATATAGTGATATTTTTGAGTTTCCATGTCCTTGAGTGTTCCATATTATTTATTATATTCGTATAGTGGCATTATGATAATTTGTCTTATTATCTATTCCTTTCCTAATTGTTCTGAATATTTTGTTGGCTTTTTTGACTGCCATTGCACACTGAGCAGATGTTTTCAGAGAACTTGTATTGATTCCAAGATCTCTTTCTTGAGTGGTAACAGCTAATTTTGATCCCACCATTTTGCTAATGTCTATTACTTTGCATTTATTAACGCTGAATTTCATTTACCATTTTATTGCCCATTCACCTATGTTTGTGAGATCCCTTTGTAACTCTTTGCAGTCTGCTTTGGATTTAACTATAGTGACGGACTCAGGCCAGAAGGATATAGGAGGGTGGTGGAAGGCAGGTATATCAGCCTCAGAATGAGCGGAGCCCTGTTCCCTGGATAGCCAAACTAGGGTTACTCCAGGCCAATCAAGACACCTGACACTAATTTAACCAGTTAAGGTTGTTAGGCTAATGTCGGCACCTGACCTCAATTAACTGACAAAGGGTCAGTTAGGGCTGTTAGGCTAATGGAGACAGCTGGAACCAATTACGGTCCCACTTATACTGCTTTAAAAGTTCTCGCTGCCAGTTTGCTTGAGAGGAGCCCAGGTGAAAGGAGTTGGAGGAGAGGAAGCATTACTGAACCCGGAGGTAAGGGTGAAGCTTGGAAAAGGGTAGCACGGGGAAGTGGCCCAGGGATTCAAAGCAGCATCAGTGGAGAAAGAAGCCACCAACAGCTGCTATCATTAGGGTCCCTAGGTTCCCCCCCAATGATCTACAGCGATCCCTGGGAGAGAGGAAACAGACTTTGGTGCAGGCAGGAGACCAAACTGTGCCGACGGGTCTCTAAGGAGCAACAGAGACTGGGGGTATTCCACTTCCCATACCGGCCTGTGATGAAAAAGCTCAATAAGCTCTAACCTGTGCTGCCATACTGGGAAAGGAAGGTCATATTCAGGGCCTTAGCAAGCTTCTGAGGCCACTGTATCCACCAGGAAGCATGGGACCCATCAATACAGGCTTGGCGCTTTGTCACACTATCTTGACAAATTTTGTATCATATACAAACTTTGCCACCTCAGAGTTTACCCCTTTTCCAGATCATTTATGAATATGTTGAACAGTACTTGTCCCCATACCGGTCCCTCGGGAACAGTTCTATTTATGTCTCTCCATTCTGAAAACTGACCATTTATTCCTACACTTGCCCTTCCCTCTTATCTCATGACCACTTACGTTGCTTCATAGACTTGGTGTGGGACCTTGTAAAAGGCTTTCTGAAACTCCGAGTACACTATATCTACTGAATTACCTTTGTGCACATAGACTCATAGACTCGTAGGTCACATATTTGTTGACCCTCTCAAAGAATTCTCATAGATTGATGAGGCATGATTTCCCTTTACAAACACCATGTTGACTCTTTCTGAACAATTCATGTTCATCTATATGTCTGATAATTCCATTCTTTAGTGTAGTTTCAACCTACTTCTCTTGTACTGAAGTTAGGTTTACCAGCCTATAAATGCCAGGATCACCTTTGAAATCTTTTTAAAAAATCGGAGTTACATTAACTAAGCTCCAATCATCTGGTACGGAGTCTGATTTAAGCAATAGGTTACATACCACAGTTAGTAGTTCTGCAATTTCCCATTTGAGTTCCTTCAGAACTCTTACATTGAGTGGGTGTGTTTCCAGTGGGGTCCCACAGAGATCAGTTCTTGACTCTAAACTATTTAACATTTTTATTAATAACTAGGAAAAAAAACAAAAAATCATCACAGAAAAAATAGTGTGAAGTGTAAATAATCACGATCACAGGTAACTGGTACAAAGCAAATTCTGCATCACTAGGTAAGCTGGGTACAAGCAAATAATATATATTTAATATGGCTAAATGTAAATGCATGCATCTAGGAACAAGGAATGTCGGCCATCCTTACAGAATGGGGGACTCTATCCAGGGAAGCAGTGAAAAAGATGTCAGTGCCATGGTGGATAATCAGCTACACATGAACTCCCAGTGTGACACTGTGGCCAAAAAGGAAAATATGATTGTTCGATGCGTAAATGGGAATCTCGCATAGGAGTACAGAGGTTATTTTACCTCCGTATTTGGCACTGATGTGACCATTGCTGGAATCCTGGGTCCAGTCCTGGTATCCACAATTTAAGAAGGATGTTGATAAATTGAAGAGGGGTCAGAAAAGATCCATAAGAATGATTAAAGGATTAGAAAACCTGCCTTATAGTGATAGACTCAAAGATCTCCATCAGTTTAATTTTAACAAAGAGAAGATTAAGGGGTGACTTGATCACACTCTGAAAGTGCCTACATGGAGAACAAATTTTTAATAATAGGCTCCTCAGCTAGCAGAGAAGGTCTAACATGATCCAATGGCTGGAAGTTGAAGCTAGCCAGGTTCAGGCTGGAATAAAGCATAAATTAACCATTGGCACAATCTATCAAGGGTTGTGGTGGATTCTTTGTCACTGACAACTTTTAAATCAAGATGGTCTGTTTCTTTTTCTAAAAGGAATTGCTTTGGGAAGTTCTCTGGCTTGCGCTATACAGGAGGTTAGACTAGATGATCTGGCCTTGGAATCCATGAATCTGTGAACTTTCTGGCTCTGCCCCCATTCAGAGCCCATACCCCCTATGTCACTAGCTGGGCTGGAGCTAATGCGGGTATCTCTCTCACAGGACTGTGCTCCCAGAGGACCCTGCACTTGAGACATCCTGCTGGGACCAGACGCATCTACATTAGAGTCACCTTGGAACAGGCAGGTGCACTGCATGTAACCACTCTCCCCCCCCAGGGGAAAATCTGGCACAGTGACTGTACCAGGGTCCCATGGTATCAGCATAGGTTTGGAAATGGAGCTGGAAAGAAGGTGCCATTCTCCCAGCCACCTGATCCTGCTAAGAATGCAGCACAGGGACCATCCCCAGCATAGAAGTGACCGCAGCAGAGGGGCTTCGGGGCAGTATGTTGCTACCTGGGGTACCCAGTGTTGTGAGGTGTCTTGCTACCACCTGGTCTTACATGAGACTATCTTGGGTTGTCCAGGACCATGAGTTATCCCGCTCCTGTTTCCAGCTAGAGGAAGACTTCCTGGTGCTTTGCTGGGTATCAGCTCCTCTGACACATCCAGTCTGGCAGCCACCACCACAATCTCTTCTGGGCTCTGCCAGCCCTTACTTAGCCTTGCAGGAGAACAACAGGTGCACCCCAGCCCCTGAGCCCCTCGGAAAGCCTCCCCCTGTAGTATCCAGCCCGTGACACTGGAGACTCACAGAAATGACCAGCTTTACTGTCTTCAAGGGAAAAGTGCACCTACAGCCTGACTGGTACGAATAAGGGGAAGTCCTTTAAAACATCAAAGCACAGAGACTGAGTTCAAGTCAAAACAATAGTAAGGTTATTATCAAAGATAAATATTGAAGAGATACTGAGTAAGGAGAATGGACTCAGACTGTAATAGGTCAATACCCAATTCGCACATGACCAACTAGAAGGAGAGAAGCATTTCTTCTCCTCTGCCTGCCAGGAGTGTGGGGATCAAATTTTTGTGACCTGCCTTATCTCACAGACCTGGAGAACATATTTTCTAGTACATAGACATAACTCCTCATGTATTATCTGTACATATGTCTCACAATGATTGTGCTGACCAGTGTGACAGAGACTTCCATTAGAGCCCTTCCATGGCATTTTGTGGCAGGCTAATGTGTAGATACTGCACCCAAGGAATCCCTGTAACCCTCATGTACCCCATGTCCCTTGCCAGTTGACACCAAGAGGTCCATGGAAATGGGCCATGAAAAAGTCATTGCATCAGGGGAGCAGCATTGCTCTCGGTCTGTGCATCTATATATACCCCACTGAGCCTTATGCTGTGCGCTGCTCTGAGCGACTAGTGCAGCTGGGTCATGGGGATGGCGTAAGTTGGGGCAGAGGTGTCTCCATCTATTTTTTTCTCTGTAAAATGTGCCTTTGAATTTGGTCCCCTAATGGGAGGTTTCCACAGCCTGGGCTACACAGATCCGGGGATGTTAAAGCCAGAGGGAACCGTTGTGTTCATCTATCTGGCCCCTTGCATCATCCAGGCCAGAGAATCCCATGTAGTGATCCCTGCATCCAGCCCATGCCTGTGGTGGAGCTGGAGAGTGTCTTCTAGTAACAACAGTCTTGATTTACAACCTCTGAGTGTTAGAACATCCCCCATGTCCCCAAAGGCAAATGCTCCAGGGTCAGGCGTGAGCATCTCCTCAGACAGACCAGCCGCCTCTAACGCTGCACAGACACCTGGGCTCGGGGCTGGCTCCCAGGGACGACCCTACTGAATCACCAGCTCCGTATTCGGCAACACTTGGGGGCTCTCTCAGCTGCTCTTCCCATCTCCCCTGGCTGAGCCAGCAGCCCAGGCTTGGAGCAGGGTGGCTGGGAGACACCAACATTCATGGAGGAGACTGAACAATCGAGAATTTCTGGGAAATGTCTTTCACTTTGTCTTGAGAAACCCTGAATGAGATGTGAGCAAAGCAGAGACCTCCTTGGTTTAGTCACTCTCCGACATGGAGCGAGGCAGTCCTTTGTTAGGGGATAACATCATCCCCTCCATGAAATGCAGTGGATGGGCCGTTTCTAAACCCAGAAGTAATATAGACATTGGAACGACCGCAGAGAGTGACCCGCCCTATCCTTCACCCAGAGGCATGGACAGCCCATAGACATAAGGAAGAGACAGTGAAGTTTAGCGACTAGGATACAGGCATGGGAATCAGCAGACCTAGGTTCTAGTGCTGGTTCTTCATGATAACTGTGAGCAAGTCACCCATTGCTCTTTGCCTCAGTTTCCCCTCCCATCCTTTGTCTTCCTAGTCTACCTAGACGACAAGATCTTTAGGGCAGGACCTATGCCTCACTAGCTGTGTGTGCAGTGCCCACTGTGTAAAATATAAACTGGGACCCTCCCCAGTGATTGTCCCTGGGGTTTGCTGTGTGGGGCATGGCCAAACTCTTCCCTGCTAGGGGACTCCTGATTGTGTCAGGCTCCACAAACATCCTTTTCCTTGAGGTATGAGTGAGAGACAAGGCCTCAGACCTGGCCATTGCCAGGGTAGCCCCTAGACCTCACTCTTGAAGTGCAGTGCAGCTGGCATGGGGTGCAGGCTGGGAAATGCAGCTGCCCCCTTCTGCATAGGGGAAGGGAATGAGCATATTACACATGAGCCCCGTTGTGATGGGTTGGGTCACAGAACCCCCCTTGGGAGCTGCCACCTGATGTGCTGAGACTACTTCTGAGCCTGTTTTCCCTGGCAGCTTCGGACTTCAGTGCGCTGCTTGGTTGTGCCAGACACACTAGCCTGCTACAAACACAGACCCAGGTCTGAACCACGTCCCCCAAAAGCTGCAGGCTTAACTGAAAACAGCTGAAGAAGTGCTCCTGTCTCCAACACCCAGATACCCACTTCCCAATGGGATTCAAACCCCAAATAAATCTGTTTTACTCCGTATAAAGCTTATACAGGGTAAACTTAAAATTGTTCACCCTCTATAACACTGCTCGAGAGATATGCATAGCTGTTTGCTCCCCCAGGAATTAATTACCTGCTCTGGGTTAATTAATAAGTAAAATGTGATTTTCTTAAATATAAAAAGTAGGATTTAAGTGGTTCCAAGTAATAACAGACAGAACAAAGTAAATTGCCAAGCAAAATAAAACAAAAACACGCAAGTCTAAACCTAATACAGTACGAAACTAAATGCAGGTAAATCTCACCCTCAGAGATGTTCCATTAAGCTTCTTTGACAGACTAGACTACTTCCTAGTCTGGGTCCAGCCATCACTCACACCCCCATAGTTAGTGTCCTTTGTTCCAGTTTCTTCCAGGCATCTCTTTGGGGTGGAAAGCCTATCTCTTGAGCCAGCTGAAGACCAAATGGAGGGTTTGCCAGGGCCTAATTTAGTCTTTCTCTTGTGGGTGGAAATCCCCATGTTCTCCTGTGCAGAATCACAGCTATAAGATGGAGTTTTGGAGTCACATGGGCAAGTCACATGTCCATGCATGACTCAGTTCTTCACAGGCTGACACCATTGTTTACATGTTAGTTTCAATGTTCTCAGGAAAGCTCAGATGTGGATTGGCATTACTCAAGGTCCATTGTTAGCTAAGTGCTCCCAATTACTTGAATAACTTCCCACTATGTTGACCAAATCTGCCTTATGTGCTTCCTACAGCAAACACTTTAAATACAAGCACAGAGCCACTCATAACTTCAGATATAAAAATTATACTTGCATACAAATATGATGAATACATTCTGTAGAGCATAATCTTTGCAAAGATATGTTACATGGCATATCTAGCATAAAACATATTCCAGTTCTGTCATATTTACACTCATAAGCATATTTCTATAAAGCATTATGGGGTGCAACGTAACACCCATGTCCCTCATGGGCTGTACATTACAGTGAGAAACCTGGGGCTCAGCCACCTTGGCATGTTTGCTGGATTGTCTCAGCCACACGCCCACTTCGGACATTGTTATTATTGGTTATTCAGGGTGGTGCCCACAATGTGCTAGGTGCCTCCCAGGCCCTGCAGAGGGGACAATCCCTGAAGAGCTCACAGTCTGAGGATGGACAGACAGACAGAATCAGGGAAGGGGAACAAGACAAGGATTGTCTGTGCAAATCCCCAGGTTTCGCTCTAGGTAGGTGAAACAATGGGATTGCTCAGAGGGACAGAGACATGGAGGGGAAGGGCTGTGGGGAGGAGCACAGAGCAAAGAGGGTGTATGGGAGGCAGCACAGTGAGGACTGTCTTGCGGAACTTGGAGCTGGATAGACAAGTTTGGAGGTGCAGGTGGACTGAAGGGATGGGACCATGTTACATCCCCTGGGGACTTGAGTCTGGTGACTCAGGCTGAGCGTTGGCTTGTTCCCTCTAGGATGAAGGTGATGATCGGGGCAGATACCAAGAGGAGAAGAACCAGGGCACAGCGGAGGATCCAGATGTAGACTAACATGCCTGGGCTTGGAATAGGGGACATTTAATGGATGATTGGAGAGCAGGCAAATGGCTCTTGAGTGTGCAGGCTCAGAGTGGGGTCTCCACAAAGCAGTTCTACCTTCAGCTGGACAGCTGTGTCCACATGGATGGCAGGTGAATCCTTGGCTCAGGAAGGCTGGCCCCTGGCCTGGTCCACCCCTTCTGCTCAATGCCCAACCCCTCCTGCCAAAGCCCAGAGGCTCCCCCTATGTGGCCACCATCCCCCTCATGGCAACCCCCCGGGTGGGCCTCATGGTTCCTCTCCCCCCAGCCCCAGAGCACCCAGCAGAAGGGCAGCACAGCTCTCCACAGCATGCCAAGTGGTGCGATTTTCTCCCTTCCCCCTGGGCAGCTGACGTGGCCTTTCCCCAGCCTCGGAGTGCCAGGTCTGTGGTGTGGCACCCAGCACCCTGGGCAGGTGGCATGGCCCTCCTCCAGCACCAGGCAGCCCCCATTTAAGCTAACGTCAGCCATACCTGACAGAGTATTAAAAGATCTTATGATGAACACATCTGGTGTGTACTTTGCTAAGAACGAAGCTCTGAGGCTAGTCCATATCTGGTACCTGAACATGACATAGTGTCAGAAGCATACTAGAGACAGAGGAGAACAGAAACAGAAGGAAAACAGCAACAAAGGTTGCAGACAGAGGGAACAAAGCAACATAGGTTGCAGGATCTCATCAACATGCCACTCTTCAAAGCTCCAGGGAACTTCACCTGTGACAAACCTTCACAATGGACAACCTGGAAACAGCATTGTGCAAGATTTCACATTGCAAACAGGTTCCACAAAGAAACTGGAAATATCTGGGTATCTTATAAGTAATTTATGCTATGGGGAAAGAAGCAGAGCATATCTTAAAATCCTTTGACTTCACTGGAGACAGTCACAGAGAAGATTGCAAAAGGGTTCTGTTGATACTTGATATGTACTTTAGAGCACAGAGAAGTGTGGTTTATGAAACAGCATGTTTCCAGCAGAGAATTCAAGAAGCAGAGGAAAAAGTTGAATGTTTGATAAAAGCTCTGCACATATTGTCTGAAAACTGTGACTTTGGGAATGCAAAATATGAAAATATCAGAGACAGGATGGTTATCGGATTAACAGATTAAAAAACTCTTGGAGCAGCTACAGTTGAAGAGAGATTTAGCCCTACACCCAGATATGCAGAAAACAAAGCAGTCTGTGCTGGTGAGACAGCAACCAAGAGTAACTTGCCACACTTGAAAAACAAGAAACTAACTTAGAAGTGTTAATAGATGCAACAGGAGCACTAAAAGTCATTGCCATGAGACCAATGAGGCCAGGAGAGAGAAATCCCAGGCTAAGCGGGACACATTGCAGACTACATGCACAAGATGTGGAAAATGTCATAGCCCAGAAGACTCACTGTGTAATATGTGCACAAAATAGGAACATTTTCCAGCTGTTTTCTGCACCAAAGCAGTCAGAGTGTTCACTCATAATACAGCTAATCAAGAGCCATTGGCTCTGGGATGTATCATTTGTCATGACATACAGCCTGCCTGGAGAGTGAAATTGAATATTCATGGCAAGTATTGCCTTTACAATTGACTCATGATCAGATGTCACAGGCATCTCAGAAGGAACTTACAATCATCCTCAACATCTCCCATAGCTGAGGTCAGCAGGCACAGCTGTGATTAGCCCTGGAGGTGTCTGAACTGCATGGGCCAGTTCACCACAGAAACAACTTACTAAAACAAAAGCTTTGCATTCAGAGTGTATGGAGTGTATGGAGTGTATGGACCACAGACCAATAACCTTCTCGGTTGCAGTCTAAAAGCCATGATGGGCCTAGTGAGAAATGTGGAAGAACTGGATGGAACATTTGTTGACACTGGAACTTTGAAAGAAGATCTAATATGAACAACCTTAAGAAAGATGATGATGAACTGTAGAGTGTACACACACCTCACAGGATTCTTATCACATCGCTTCATAAAGTGGAAACTGAGTTAAAAAGAATGGATGTTTAACACAAACAAAAGAGAGGTTTAAAAGCAAACACAAGGAAACATTTCTTCACACAACATAAAGTCAACTTGTAGAACTCATTGCCAGGGGACATTTTGAAGACCAAAACTATAAGGTGGGATGGGGGGTTCAAAAAAGAATTAGAAAAGTTCAAAGAGAATAAATCCCTCAATGGCTATTAGCCAAGATGGTCACAGCTGCAACCTCATGCTCAGGGTGTCTGTAAACCTCTGACTGCCAGAAGCTGGGAGTGGATGATATGGGAATGATCATTTGATGATTACCTGTTCTGTTCATTTAATCTGAAGTACCTGGCATTGGTCACTGTTGAAAGACAGGATACTGGGCTAAATTAAACTTTGGCGTGACCCAGTATGGCCATTCTTATGTTTTTTATAGAAAGGATTGTCATAATCAAGAAAATCTCTGAGCCCACAGTATGGTGTTCCCCAATTGTACCCGTTAAAAAGAAAAATGGGAAAATACAAATGTGTATGGCTCTCAAAAGATTGAAGCAAACGTGAGTGAAAAATCTATCCTCCAACCACTTGATGACTTCATCCCCAAAGTGAAAGGAGCTACAGTATTGTCCTGGCTGGATATCTCAAACAGATTCTGGATACTTCAAACAGATTAACCAAAGAAAATACTACACTGATCATACCCTTTGGGAGATTTTGCTTTAGAAGATTACATTTTGGGATCATCAGTGCAAGTGAAGTTTTCTAAAGAAAGATGGCGGAATTTATTAATGAACACAAATTGAGTTGTAGGTTTCATAGATGATGTTCTGATATATGGATCTTCCATGGAAGAATACAACATAACCATCAATAAAGTCCTAAGCCTAATCAAAGCTGGATCAAAACTGAACAAGGTAAAAATGTATTTTCCACCCACCCAAAATTTTGGGACACACAATAAACAAAGATGGAATCAATCCTACCTCTGAAAAAGTACTGAATGCACCAGCTAATGTCCCAGAACTGAGATGTGTACTGGGGATGGTAAATTATCTTGGGTGATACTTATAAACCTTGCCACCGTGACAAAACCACAGAATGAACAATTAAAGTCTAGCACGTCTTGGCTATGGGGACCAAATCCAGAAATTGCCTCCAAAAAGGTAAAAGACATGATCTCAACAGCTCCAGTTCTCAAGTACTATGATGGGAACAAGCCCACAATCATCAGTGCAGATGTAAGCAGATGGATCTGAGTGGAAGCCAGTTGCATGTTGCCCTCACACACTCACAGAAGTAGAAAAACCGTATGCACAGACTGAAAAGGAATGCCTGGTCAGTGTATGGGCATGTGAGACGTTTTAAACCGATATCTGCATGGATTGGATTTGTTTACACTGATAACAGAGCATAAAGTGCTTATAACCCTCATCAATAGAAAAGAGCTGGATCAAACACCACTGAGATGCCAGTGTCCACTGGTATGGTTAATGTGCTTTAACCCAAATGCTAAGTATGTTCCTGGGAAAAATTTGGTAGTAGCAGACATGCTGTTAGAAAACCCGGCACTGCACTCTACTACCTGTGAGCTCAAACAGGACACAAAGGTGTACATGGATGCTGTGGATGCACACAGACCAGTGTCGGAAAAGAGACTACACCAGCTACAAAGAGCAACCTCTACAGATATGCAACTTAAAGAAGTTCTAAGTGATATCAGAACCAGCTGGCCTGAGTATCTAAAGAACACCAAGGAAATGACAAGGGAATATTTTGTTGTGTGTGTACAATTAAGCAAGTCAAAAGGACTCATGATTGGAACTGCATCTTACTTCCAAACAAAATGAGAGGAGAAGTCCTATACCTCATCCATGAAGCACATCAAGACATTGCAGAAACATTGCAGGACATTGTCCAGGTATATAAAGAAATCCTATACAGAGAAATCCTAAACCTCTCATCTAGGA
The DNA here is from genome assembly GCF_003597395.2 of Chelonoidis abingdonii. NCBI lineage: Eukaryota > Metazoa > Chordata > Testudines > Testudinidae > Chelonoidis > Chelonoidis abingdonii. The sequence goes on along the minus strand of NC_133779.1, from coordinate 8,347,803 downwards.
AGCCGATCAAGAGTTAATTAAATGCCAGTCAGTGTGGTGGCCGGACATCAGCAAGGACCTGTGGATGCTGCAAGACCTTGTCTAGGTATACAGAAATAATGTACTCAAAAGACATAACATGTCATGGGGTTATTGAGAAACTGAAGTGCACTTTTGCTCACTTCATTATTCCAGAGCCACTAGAGACAGACAACCAACCACAATTCACTGCAGCAGAATTTAAGTCATTCTGACTGAAATATAATTTGGATCATATTCCTAGTAATTCACATTATCCACAAGTGAATGGCGAGAACTGTACAGCTAGCCAAGAAAATCCTACAGGAGGAAGAGCCATCCCTTGCTCCTCTCAGTTACAGATCAACACTAGTAGCGGCTACTGGATGTAGTCTAGCACACCTCTAGCATCCCTGACCATCTTGTGCAATAGCCATTGATGGACCTGTCCTCCATGAACCTATCTAATTCTTTTCTGAACCCAGTTATACTTTTGGCTTTCACAACAGCTCCTGCCAATGAGATTCACAGGTTCACTTTGTGTTGGGTGAACAAGTACTTCCTTATGTTTATTTTAAACCTGCCTCCTATTAATTTCATCAGCTGACCTCTGGTTCTTCTGTTGTGTGAAGGGCTAAAGAAACTTCCTTATTCACTTTCTCCCAACCATTCAAAATTGTATAGACCTTTATCAAATCTCAACTTAATTGTCTCTTTTCTAAGATGAACGATTCCAGTCTTTTTAATCTCTCCTCATATAGAAGCTGTTCCATACCATTAATCATTTTTGTTGGCCTTCTCTAGATTTTTTCCTATTCTAATATCTTTTCTGAGATGCGTTGACCAGAACTGCATGCAGTATTCAAGGTGTGGTTGCATCATGGATTTATATATTGGCATTATGGTATTTTCTGTCTTATTTTCTATCCCTTTTCTAATGGTTCCTAACATTCTGTTTTCTTTTCTGATTGCTGCTGAGCTCTGAGCAGATATTTTCAGGAAACTATCCATGATGACTCCAAGATCTCATTCTTGAGTGGTAACAGCCAATTTAGACCTCTTCATTCTCTATTTATAATTGAGATTATGTTTTCCAATGTTCATTTCTTGCATTTACCATCATTCAATTTCTTCTGTCATTTTGTTGCCCAGTTACTGTGATGGGCTGTAGATCGGACACTGAAGGTGAGATTTTCAAGAGCTCTGAACCCAATGTGCTGTGGAATCAGGCCCGTAGTAAATATAGTCACTCACCTTTGTGAGGTGGAGTATGCTCAGGCCAGTCAGTGACACTCTTGCCATAGGGGGGACCCTTTCTGTCTGGTCAATAAACACAGGAAATATCACAGTGTATTAGCTGAGAATGAGTTAAACTGGGGTCTGCATCTACCATGATACCTTTACAGGTCTGGATCCTGGCTCCCTTGTAGCCATAACTAGGACTGCTAACACATGTGACATCTCCACACTGCCCTGTCTTCACTGCAGTTTTACCTCAAGTTTGTTGATTCTAGTGAAGAACATGGCTGTTTTCCTACTGAAGGCACAGCTTTGGGGGTAGAAAATGCTACAAACAAGCATGATATTGTTGTTTGCGGGAGGGGCAGCACGGAATAATCTACTAAATGCCACATAACCCTCCCTTTGAGCCCTTTTCCCTGCCCACACTGTGAAGGTTACAGATGCTCACCTGTGACCGTCAGTTGCAAGGGGGCACTGTGGTTGGAACTGGTCACTTGGTTTTTCTCATCCTTGTGCTGATACCCACAGGAATAGCGCCCTGCACTCTTCATGGAGGTCGTACGGAGCAATGTAGAACTAATTTGTTCTGGTTTGAATTTTTGACTTGAAAACGCCACCCCGTCCTTACAGAAAATAACTTTGGTAACATTATACTTTGGAAGATGTGCACATCGGGTTAAAACTGGGTCCCCCTCCTGAGCTGACGTCGTATTCAGGAACAACGTAGGTGCAGGGAGATCACCTGGAACAACAAAGAGACATGGATGCGTGTGCCTGAGAGGGGAATGACAGGGTGCTGGGCGTTAGCAATCACTGAGATGAGAAATGTATTGGCTGGTGAAAGGAGAAGGGTCTATTCACTTGGGAATTCACAGAAATATGGAATTTCAAACAGCAAATTTGAGGCAACTCCCTGCTTTAATTCATCCACCCAGACATGTCAGACTTGTCTATTTAGTCTGTTTTAGCTGTGGGTCTGAATCTCTGCTATATTGGGCCAGACAATCCTATACATTGGTGTTGCTTCACTGGAGACAGTAGGCCAGATCCCTCAGTAGGTGTAAAGTGGCCCCCTCCATTGGAGTCAATAAAGTTACATCAGCTTATGCCATCTGAGAATCTGTTCCAAACACGTTTTCTTTTCACTCATATTTATGTTCCACCACTGCCAGAAGTTCCATGTGCTGCTTAATGAACAGGATTTCAGGCAGGGATTGCACAGAAGGTTTCTGCCCTCCCATCTCCTCTCATTGCAAAGGCCTAGGCAATTTGTTCCTTGCTCTGCTGTTCTTTTCCTTTCCATGTCAATTGTGCTCTCACTCACCTGGGGAGCTGCAGAACTCCTGGCCTGTGACCCCAGCACCTGCATCAAACAGCAGAGATGGTGAGTAGCAGACAGGGCATCTCTAACAATAACTAGTCTGCTCTGGGGAAATGCTACCATTGATATTTAAACAAATAATACTCAGAAAATCCAAGCAATCTAAAACCCCTGCCCTTCAGTGAGATCCATGTTGGCAAGGGGTCTTCACACCCAGATCTCATGGCAGGATCTTAACTGCCCCTCCCAGACACTCAGCACACCATGGCTTACAGGATCACACAGTGTTCACAGCAGTAGGAGACGTGTCATATTAGACCATCTTGTCCATCCCCTGCCATGGGCAGAGCAGAATATTCTCTAGGGTTTGGGCATTTCTGTCTGTGCAGAGACCATGGTGTCTAAGCACCAAATATTAATGAATTGAATCTGGTGAGATGGGGGAGTATAATTATCCCCATGTAACAGGTGGGGACTGAGGCACGGAGCGATCCAGGGGTCACACAGAGACTCCGTGGCAGAGTCCAAAATTCACCCTAGAACTCTTGGAATCCCAGGCTGGGCATTAACAACAACAATCCCAGGCTGGGCATCCCCTTTCTCAGAACAATTTCTAAAGTTCCAAGCGATGGGGTCACAGCCATGTGCAGCTACGGACCTAAAGGCTGAATTCTGAAAACCTCGACTCACTGAACCAGACCAATGATCACTCACTACTTAGAGTTTGAAGGATTTGGCCTTTAGTAGATATTTCATATTTTGCTTGCACAACATACCGATTTCAACAATCATTATTATTAATATATTTGTTGCAGTATCACCTAGAAATTCCAACTCTATGTGCCAGATGCTGAACACCATCATAATTAGTTTAAGCAGAATTTAATGTTTATTTTTGTGTAATTTCAGACTATAATATCAATATTTATTTTTAAGCATTTTTTTGCAATTTTAATCATTACATTTTTACAGTTTTACAAAATTTGGAGTTTTAAGCATTTTTTTTTCAAATTTTACTATTTCAATTTTAGCAGTTGCAGGAAATTATGGGAGTGTGTCAAATAATAAGGGCTTCAGACAATAATTATTTAATGGCAGTAGATGCTGAGATTCCAAAAGTGAAAGCGTTCAGACTGTCAAAACACAAATTGTCAACATTCCATGTCAAAATATACAGAGTAAAGATCCGGAAATCAAACTCTAATAAGTTGTCAAGATGCACTTTTCTCACTTTGCCAGCTAGACATTTCTGTTATTACTGATGGAAATATTTATTCATTGGTTTCTGTGAGTGTACAGTGAAATCGACATTTGTTGACTTTTTCTGATAAAATCGAATCCTTCCAAATCTAATCTGAATAAAAAGACAGTCACTACTCTGGAGAGTTTATAGCTTAAGTAAATGATGCAGAACTCTACCCCCTGGTCCTGCAGACATTTAAGCACATGCATAACTGTTCTCTTGGGGGTAGCCCTATTATCTTCAATGGGATTATTCACAAGAGTAAAGTTACATAATTGCATAAGTGATAGCAGGTGCAGGGTCTCAGTATTTAAGGGGTGTTTTCCTTCCAAACTAGCAAAGCTGGGATTCCTCACTGGGGTGTGGCCATGTGGAGAGGGTGACATTTTAAAGGCCATCCATTTAAGCACAAACTTCTTTGTAAAAATGTTTTTTGAAGTGAGAAATGTCACTTTTTCCTTCTTGTCTGTCTCTAAAACAATTAAACAGCCTTGTAATGTTAATTAGGGGGGTTCTTTGCAAAGTCTCCCAGTTGACATAGAATATTCTCAGATCTATTTAGAATATCAGAGTCTTTCTGTTGGAGATCAGTGTCAGTACGTCCATTGTACAGATGGAGAAACAAAGGGTGGATGAAAAATTGGGGGAGAGGGGAAATTAGCAAACATTTGGCTAAAATTTTCCCATTTATTTGCAAATTTGAAAACATTGTCTAAGTTGTGATCCTCTCTAATGACCTTGTTTTCTGCAGACTTGCTTAACTAAACTTCCTAGAATGTTTGATAATCAAGACACAATCAATGCACATTTAATAGGTCTCAACGTGGATATCGGTGGAAAGACTCGGTTAGGAATTTGACAAAGTCTGAATAGTTGCAGGGGAGCATTATAAAGTCTTCAGTACAGTTTGAAGTCAACTGAAAAAACTCTCCTTGACGTCAATAATCTGAGTATAAATAAATTACCATTCATTTTAAAGAACCCTTCTCCCCCATAATTCCCTTGGAAACTCAGAACATGGGGCATTGCAAAAATGTATGTATTGTAAGTACTCTGTACTGCAGTAGCACCTAGCAGGTCCTGTTATAGACCAGGGCCCCATTGTGCTCGGGACTGTACCAACACAGAACCAAAAGATGGCTCCTACCCCAAAGAGTTTACAATCTAAGAAAATTTACAGAGTCTAATTTTCAAAGCTGTCTAGGGGATTTAAAAAATCCATAATTTTAAATGGGAAATGGGTGTCTCAACCACTAGGCCACTCTAAGCGTGCATTATATATATGAGCCTGTGCTGCCTTCACCAGGGCATTATATTATATGGCATGTAGAGCAGGAGACTATATTAAACATTGGAAGAGGATTGAAAATCATGTCAGACATCTTTAGGAAACACACACCATGAACGTACAACCAGCTTCTCACTCTGACATGAATTAATTGTCTGGATCTCAGTCAAATAGCCATGTGTAGTCACCATTTCAACTACTCAATATTTCTAATGGAATTCTGTCCCCAGGCTGGTCCCCACATCTCCCCAGCCCAGGCAGCATCTCCCTCTGCATCTCCCTGTGCTCCCAACGACCTGAAGACAACCTTCCCTGGCCCATGGGCAGAGAGCTCTCCCCAAACTTACAGAGCAGCCACAGCAGGATCATGGGGAGCGAGAACTGGTGACCAAGCCAGGGGACTCTGCAGCAGCGTCTGGGCCTCCGAGGAGAACCCCTGAGGCTCTGTGCCGCCAGTCCCCTCCTCCCTCGGGGGAGTAGCAAAGGAAACGGATGGGCTGTGGTCTCTTGTAGCATGTCTAGGAGCAGCTCTGATGTTTGTGTGGCCAGAGATGTGAGTGGAAACATTATCCACCGTCCCCCTCAACCCCAGGCTGGTGTCTTTGAGGACTGAATGCGCAGGTTTCCCATTTACATTTCACAGCACACAGACTAGCCACAGGCTAAGGCTGGTCTCACTCACAGGGAGCAGTCACACCTTCCCCCTCCAGGCCAGTGCTCCCCGTGTTTCCAAGGGGGACCCCCTGGATCACACCAGAGGCAGTGACCTACACCAATAGTGTGAAATCCATGGAGGTTCAGCATCACAAACTGGGGAACTTTCACAGGGGCAATTCCTTAGGATTGTGAAATACTCAGACAGGATACAAAGGGACATGTGGTTGGCATGACCTAGTGTCTGTCCGCAGAGCTCAGGTCTCCACAGCCTCCCAAGCATATTGTGCCCAGACCAGGAGCTTAGCATGTGGGTGAGTTTATCCGCAACCACTGAGCGAGTGACATTAACCTGCACTCTGACCTCTAGCCCTGCTCTGGTAGCATCAGCCCACATCCACTGTTCTTCAATTCCCACCCTCAGCCCAGGCCCCAAGAGTCCCTCCAGGGGCCATGCGTCCCTGTCACAAAGCCAGTCCCGCTCAGCCCAGGCACATGGATCAGACAGACACTGTGCAGCTGTAAAGCAACCAGACGTGTGCAGAAAGGGAATGAAAAATTGACACATCCCAAATGTTCAGGCATCTCATGGAAAACAGGGACTTTGCTGCTAATATGGGACATTTGTCCTCTGTACAGTACTCTCATTGGCTGGGGATGATACAGCAGCTGGAGATTGGATGGCTTCAGGAAAGTACTGACCACACCCGCATTCCCAAGCCACTCCCTCTATCCAAGTTCAAGGTGATACAGCAGCCAGGAATTGGCTGAGCAGAGGAATGTCCTGGCTCTGCCCCCTTTCCCAGATGACTCCCCTATGCCAGGACCCCACATAAAGTGACTTTGGGGCCAGCAGGTGCAGTTTACAATGCCCTCCCATGGGGAGACAGCCTGGCTCAGTGATTCTCTACCAGGGTCCCATGACATCCGGGTTGGCTGGGACAAGATGCAGGGGATGGAGGTGCTGTCTCAGCCGCCCGGTCCTGCTGAGAATGCAGCACAGGGACTGTCCCCAATATAAAAGTGAGGACAGCAGATGGAGGATGGGGAGGTCTCTGCCTCAGGGGAGCAGCATCGCTCTGGGTCTGCACTGCTATACACATGGCACTAAGTCACATGGCACTAGCGGGGACGGGGTCAGTGAGGAGAAAGGATCCTCCACTTCAAACACTTCTGATAATGCCATGAGCACTGATGGGGAGGGGCCTGTGGCTGGGTTTCTGGGTCTGTATATAGCACAGACAAAGCTGGTCCCTAGACAGGTCAATAACCACAGCTGTCTGTGTTAGTTTGCAGACAGGGATGGCTCTAAACATTTCGCTGCCCAAAGCACGGCGTCATGCCGCGGGGGGCGCTCCACCAATTACCGGTCCCATGGCTCCGGTGGACCTCCCACAGGTGTGCCTGCGTAGGGTCCGCTGGTCCCATAGTTTTGGTGGAGCCGTGGGACCAGCGGACCATCTGCAGGCATGCCTCCAAAGGCAACCTGCCTGATGCCCTCCTGGCGACTGGCACAGCGCACCCCGCAGCATGCTGCCCCAAGCATGCACTTGGCATGCTGGGGCCTGGAGCCGCCCCTGTTTGCAGGCAGCTCCTATTTGGCTCTCTCCTCCATCTACTCTTGCTTGTTTTATTTATGACATGTCTTTAAAATGTGCCTTGGAGTTTGGTCTCCCAATGGTGTGTTTGCACAGCCTGGGCCCCATAGATCTATGGAGGTTAAGGCTAGAAAGGACAATTGTGTTCCTCTACTCTGACTCTCTGCATTACACAGGACAGAGAATCTTACCCACTGACCCCTGCAACCTGCCCATAGCTTAGGGTTGAGTTAGAGCATATCTTTTACACACACTCATGCTGACTTACATACTCCAAGTGCTGGAGAATCCTCCATGTCATAAAATCATAAACATACAAAATCATCACTGATAAAGTTTGCAGAGGACACGAAATTGGGGGGGGGTACATAATTCAGAGCAACCTAGATCATTTGGTAAACTGGAAGCAGGCAAACAATAGGTGTTTTAAAGTGGCTAAGTCAGAGTTTCTCAAACAGAGGTCGCCGCTTGTGTAGGGAAAGCTCCTGGTGGTCCAGGCCAGTGTGTTTACCTGTTCCATCTGCAGTTCTGGCCAATCACCTCTGCTTCCAGCAGCATCCATTGGCCTGGGGCAGTGGCCCGGCCTACCAGGGGCTTTCCCTACACAAACGGCAACTTCTGTTTGAGGAACCCTGGGCTAAGTGTAACACATACCACTAGGAACAGAATTCAGGCCTTACTTACAGGGTCCTGGGAAGCAGCGACTCTGAAAATACTTGAGGGTTGCGAAGAAGAATCTGCTGAACCTGAGTTCCCAGTGCAATGCTGTGGCCAAAATGGATAATGCAATCCTGAGATGCATAAACAGGGGAATCCTGAGGAAGAGTAGAGAGGTTATTTAACCTCTATATTTGGTAATGGTGCGACCACTGCTGGAATACAGGGTCCATTTCTGATGCCCACAATTCCAGAAAGATGTAGAGAAATTAGAAAAGGTTCGGAGACGAGCCATGAGACTGATTAGAGGATCAGAAAACCTGCCTTACAAGGAGAGACTCAAGAAGCTCAACGTATGTAGCTTAAAAAAGAGAAGATTAAGAGGTGATTTGTTTACAGTCTATAGGTATATACAGTGAGGAAGATGTTTAATAATGGGATCTTCAATCAAGCAGAAACGATATAACAAGATCCAATGGCTAGAAGTGGAAGCTAGACAAATTCAGACTGGTAATTAGGTGTAAATGTCACACTACATGGAGTGGCTCGCAAGCCAGAATACCAATCTCAGAGCAGACTGTTAAGAAATGGGGCACAAACCCCAAACTGATTGTGAGTTCTATACTTACATTTCACCAGCCCAGTAAGAAGTATAAACTCCTCAGGCACTATACAGCCTTATCATGCAGTCACAGATGGTCCCGTTGGGCACTCCAATCTATCTTACCACCCAGGCAAGCTTGCCCTTGTGATAGATGGGCACTTTACACCAAAGATCACAAAATATTCAGGTTACTCCCAGTCCCAAAGGACCCATCACTTACCCCAGGTCAATTTGTACCTTTGATCTCATGTCAACGACAACACTTGTAGCCAATCCTATACTGAACTAATTTAAGGATTTATTAACTAAAAAAAGGAATAAGAGAGTTATTTTGAAAGGTAAAACAGGTGAACATACACACACAAATGAGTTACAGTCTTAGGGTCTAGATGGTGATAGAGAGGCTGACATCTGCCAGCTCTATCTGTCCTTAGGGCTAATCCAGGTTCATCCTGGGGATCTCCTGTTTATGTTTAGGAATCTTTACTCCTAAGGATCCAAACAGCATGAAAAGACCCCAGTTCCTTCTGGTCAGGGATTTTTAACCCCATCTCCCTAAAGTACTGATGGAATGGGCGCTTCTGCACATCCTCCTCTTCATGGGTGTGTCGGGAGCAATCAACAAAGTCCTTCCTCTTTGATGGCTTAAAATGGCCCATTTGGATTCGATAGGCCTTGCTGATGAGGGTGATGCTTCTTTCTTGACTGGATTTTCAGTTTCAGAGGAAACATTTTTTCAGTTGCTGAACAAACACTGAACATTACCTTATAGCATGGCTTAGAGATATTATAAATGAGAATAACACAAGTAGCAACTTACAAGCATTTCATGAAGTCTACAGGCTAAACACATTGTTCCAAGTCTAATACCCATTTTAACACTACTAACACACTGGTGAGTCAGACTGGTTTCCAGCAATGCATTTGACAGTGTTCACTGGAGGCCTTGGGACCATGGCATGAGTTGGCACCTAGTTTTTCAGATTCACAGTACATTTTTAGCAGTGGCAGTAATTACCCACTGGAATAAGTAACCAAGAAGTGTGGTGGATTCTCCATCACTGACAATTTTTAAATCAGGATAGGATGTTTTCCTAAGAGATCTGCTCTGGGAATTATTATAGGGAAACTTTGAGTCTTGTGCTATACAGGAGATCAGACTGATGATCACAATGCTCCCTTCTGGCTTAGGAATTTATAAATCCATGTCCCTAGCGGCAAAGACTTTGTATCTCATGGCCTGAGATGAGTGTTTGTCCAGTCATCCTCTAACACTGCACTGACATCAGTGCTGGAGAGTCCCCCATGTCCCTGAGTGAGCTGTTCCAATGGTTAATTCCTCTCCCTGCTAAACACTTGCATCTTTGTTCCAGAATGGACTTGTCAAGAATCGGTTTCCAGCCATTGGTTCTCGCCCTGCCTGTGAATGGCGTGGCTGTGATGCGTGACCTGCTCAGAGCCGCTCCTACTACACGGGAGTACATGTCTAACCAACTATGCAAGAGAGTTCTGGCTCCTTCTCCCAAACACTCAATCTGCTCTAGGATGGTCCGCAGGCCGGGCAATGTGGCGGGGAGCTGTTAGAACAGTGCAACAGGCCACTCAGCGAGAGCCCCATCTGAGTCTGTCTTTATTGAATCTGATGTTACAAACTCCCACAAAGGGCATTAGTGATCCAAAGATGTTAAGGCCAGAAGGGACCATCTAGGTTTTAATTAATCTAATTGCCACTTTCTATCAAATTGTGCAGTTGGGTGTGATCTCTCCAGTCTCTCTCAGACGTTATCTTTGTACCAGTCACGATTTCTTCTCTAATCCTGGTTTTCAGGGTTTGCCTCTCTCCTGCCAGGCTCACAGTGTGCCACTTGTACCAGTGCAGTGGGGGGTGTAACTCAGGGGTCTTTTCACACTCTCTGTGCACAGGTGACATGGATTGACCCCTTATGCCAGGCAAAGGAGAATTGGCCACAGAGCTGAGTATTTCTGCTGTAAATATCCCTGTGTGCTACGCCTGACCCTGCCCTCCTCATCTCGGGAGGTGTTACAGCCTGGAGATGGATTTGTGCAGGGTCTCATTAGCACTGAGCCCCCAAGACAGGGACTGGAAGGCTTTGCCCCTCCCCCACTGCACTCTGATCCCATCCCCAGCTCACTAACACTTGTGCCCCCCATTGCACTTCCCTTTGCACTAACACTTTCTAGAACTTCTTTTCTTCCTACCCATTTTCATGCTGTTTTTCCTCCCTCTCCCCAGAGGCTGCAGGTGGGATGAGACTGTGCCCTGGGGGCTCTTTGGGGCTGGGCTGCTACATAGCCACAACTGAGCAAACCACGTGTACTGGGGACTTGGTGGGGCTGTGTGTGCTCTGAGAGGTGAGCCCCACGGGGGCAAAGAGGTTTGGGTGACTGTGTTATTCCAGGAACAACCTTAGGGAAAATGGCACCCTTGGAGAACTTCTGTTTTGGTGCCCATCTATCCGCCATCACCCCAGCCCCCATGGGCATCTGGGCTACCCCCCATCACCTCTGCTGCCTCCCCCAGTGTTTAATTTGTATTGAAAGAGGTGCCAGAGCTCAGCCCTGGCACAAATTAAACACTAGCAGGGCTGCTTGACATCGGTGGGTGCTGGTCAGGCACCCAGCTCTGAAGGCAACACCACCGCCAGCAGCAGCGCAGAAGTAAAGGTGGCCTGGTGCATACTTCTACACTGCTGCTGTGGCTTGTGGTACCTGGTGCGCCGCATGTGGCTCAAGGCAGTCACACAGGGGCTGCATCTTGCCATAGCTCACGGCCATCATGCAGTCCTCTGGCCACTCTTGGCTCACTAGGGTGTGATTTCAGATTTCGGGGTGTGTGAGGAAACTGTAATCATGATTCCAGGGACTGCTTAGCCACCTGAAAACTCTAGGGTTTTTGCAGATAATAACTTAGAATTTAGCTATCAGGAGCACTCTATCTAATATTTAAAGCCACCTTTAAAGTGTATATGTAAATTTAGAACAATCAGGAGATAGTACAGGAGATATTCCTAATCCCAAACCTTGAGCTATCAGCTCCAGAACAGAAATCAGAAACACGTTAGATACTTTTTACACTATCTTTAGTACAGATAAATAAAAATTAATACAATCTGCTTTAAATCTGCTTACTTTCTCTACTGTACAAACTCTGTGTTACTTCTATCATCTGCTCTATTTTAGCCAATTGTTTTTCATTCCACTAAAAACATACTGAATTTTAATTTATGTAGTTAAGGTTTTTTTCTCTTTTATTAAGAAAAGGAATGAATTTTTTTGTAATTATTTTTGGATTTATATTTACCCATCACAATCATGTACATGACTCACTAACATTTGACTCCATCATTGCTTTTGGTACCACAGTTGGAACTGCATCTATTTTCATGAAAATTTTAAGTTATTTTACAGATACAACAGAAATACAATTTGAAAATAAGCGACTTTCATCTGCCCAGGGTCTAAAGTTATGTTTTTAGCTAATGTTTTTTAAACTGGCATTGCTGAAGTTACTTTCTAGAAGGATAGTTTTATTTGATTGTACCACTTTAAATATTAAATGACAAAACACAATATGATAATAAAAGTGACAATGATAATTACTCCAGGCAGGACAGGTGAGGCATTTTAGAACTCACTACACAAAGAATTAAATTTAAGTATAAGAGAGAAATAAAATTATGCAATGCACAGTCCGGTCAAAAAACTAAAACAGCACTTTGAAAGAATAAACTTACAGAGAATAAATGTGCATTGCAGGAAGTACCAAGGAGTAATAACAACAACGTAATACAAGTATGTGTTGGGGAGTGAGTGTGTGTGTTGGGGGTCTGTGTGTGTGTGAGAAGAGACGGTCTGTGTTGGAGAAGTGTGTGAGTGTGTGTGAGAGAGAGAAAGAAAGCCAGTTTGTGTTGGGGGAGTGTTAAAGAGACTGTGTGTGTGTGAGGGGGGAAATAGGAACCTATATAAGAAAGAGACGCAAAAATCAGGACTGTCCCTATAAAATCAGGACATCTTGTCACCCTAGCCCCCTCCCACCCCTACCCCCCATTCTGCACAGCAAACAGGAGGCTCCTGGGAGCAGCTGGCCAGAGTGGCTCCAAAGCAGGAGGCAGGAGCAGCTGTGGATGCAGAGGGCTGCAGAGCAGCAGTGTGGGGGGCACTCCTGAGCTGGAGGCGCCCTGCTTAGAATGGCATCCTGGGTCTTTGCCCCTTTCACCCATACCAAAGGCCATCCCTGGTTATAACCTGAGCCTGGGGCCCCATATGTGTGAGCCTCTCCAGCCCTGGATGTGATGGGACCCAGCGTTGAGGTGGGCCTGGGCTAGGACATTCTGCTTTGGATTCAGGGCTGGAGTTTGACTCTCTGCACCATGTTTAATTTGGGGAGAAGTTGGCAGCTTGGGGTACCGTGCCCTGGAAGCAAGGCTGACAGCTCCCAGGTGAGGGTTTCACAAAATCCTCCCTGATGCTGTCCCCATGAGACAAGAGGGGTTCTCCCATTGACATCACTGAGTGTGGACAGCACTGAGCACTTCTGAATATCCCAGCAAGAGTTTTCTATGCACCAACCCCTGCCATCACCAGCCCTACACCACCCCAGTCTCTAGAGAGATGACACCCCATGTGGGAGCCACTCAGTCCAAGCTCTTCCCAGAGCCGATGGAGGAAATGCTGATCAGCATGACAGGGAGACTGGAGGATTTAGCAAAGTCTAAATGGAGCCCCTGCCAAGTGACTGTCCGTGGGGGTTGTCGTGTGGGGCCTGACCAAACCCACTGCTGCCTCAGCCCAGGGACTGTCCGTGGGGTTTTTCCTGTGGGGCCTGACCCAACTCCGGGCTGCCCCTTCCAAGGGACTGTCCGTGGGGTTTGCCAAGTGAGACCTGAGCATGGGGTGCAGGCTGAGAAATGCAGCTGCCCCTTCCGAGGTAGAGAACAAACGTATTAAATGTGAGTGCTTTGCCCCCCTCCCCCATTGTCCATCACTTCCTGTGAGACCCTAGAGGATCAGTTGCTCTGGCCTGTTTGCTGAACTTTCTGAGCCACACCCCAATCTGGGTCATAGTTATTACCGTTTATGTGGGGCAGCACCCCCAATGTGCCAGGCCCCTCCCAGATCCCAAAGAGGGGACAGTCCCTGAGGAGCTCACAGTCTGAGGACAGACAGACACAACAGGGGGTAGGGGAACAAGACAAGAATTGTCTGTGAAAAGTCCCATGTTTTGTTCTAGGCAGGTGAAGCAATGGGATTGCTCAGAGGGATTGAAATATGGAGAACTGAGGGCCTTGGGGAGTAGCACAGAGCAGAGGGGTGCATGGGAGGCAGCACAGTGGGAACTGCTTTGAGAAACTGGGAGCTGGGTGGATGGGGCTGGGGGAGCAGGTGGGTGGAGAGGACAGGGCTGTGTTACTTCCCCTGGGAGTTCCAGTCTGGAGGTTCAGGCTAAGCGATGGCTTGATCTCTCCAGGACATTGGTGATGATTGGGGAAGACACCAGGAGGAGAAGGACCAGGGTGGAGCGCAGGATCCAGATGTAGACAGACATGGCCGCGCCTAGAACACAAAGGGGACATGTGATGGGAGGCTGGGAGGCAGGGAAATGGCTCCAGAGTGCTCAGGCTCAGAGTGGGTGTGATGTTGCACTCCATATGTTTTATGGAAATATGCTTATAAGTGTGAATATGATGTAAATGAAATATGCTTTATGCAAAAGGTCTCTTGTAAGGTATCATAACAAAAGTTATAACCCACTGAATATATTCCTCCTGTTTGTATGTATGTATCATTCTTGTATCTGAAGCTAGACATATGAAGTATAACTCTGAGGTCCTATTGTAACTATGCAAAGTCTGGGCCATTAATGGTGGCTTGGAATCTTGATGGCTCCCATTGACTAGGACCATTGGTTGTGAATGGGCTTGTTTTCTTGCAAACCTTCCTGTGTAGCTGTGGGTCTGCCCAGGATGAGTGGAGGCTGGGGTCTCACAGGACATGTAATCATGTCACCTAATACTGGAATCCATCTTAAATCTGGTACTTTTTGATTTAGAGGTGGGGGGGGGACAAAAGCCAGAGAGACAAAAGATCCCCACCTTGTGCCAAAGCTATAAAAGGGGTGAAATGGAACAAAGGGGGCTGCCAGTCCTGAGAAAACCCCTGCTTAGCACCTGAGATGTCTCCTGGAACTAACAAGGACTGTACTAGGGGAAAGGATTGGGCTCAGACTAGGAAGGAGTCTAGTCTGTGAAAGAAGCTTATTGGAACATCTCTGAAGGTGAGATATTACCTGTAATCAGTTTCTTAATGTATTGGGCTTAGACAGGCATGTTTTTGCTTTATTTTGCTTGGTAACTTACTTTGTTCTGTCTGTAATTACTTTGGACCCACTTAAATCCTACTTTTTATACTTAATAAAATCACTTTTGCTTATTAATAAATCCAGAGTAAGTGATTAATACCTGGGGGAGCAAATAACTGTGCATCTCTCTCTATCAGCGTTATAGAGAGTGGAGAATTTATGAGTTTACCCTGTATACAGAGTAAAACGGATGTATTTGGGGTTTGGATCCTACTGGGAGCTGGGTGTTTGGGTGCTGGAGTCAGGTAACCTGCAGAGCTGTTTTCAGTTAAAGCCTGCAGCTTTGGGGGCCTGATCCAGACCCTGGGTCTGTATTGCAGCAGGCTAACATGTCTGGCTCAACAAGGCAGGTTCTAGAGTCCCAAGCTGGCAGGGAAAATGGGCTCAGAGGTAATTTTAGCACATCAGGTGACAGTCCCAAGGAAGTCTCTCTGACCGAACCCCACAAAGCAGCTCTGCCTCCAGCTGGGCAGCTGTGTCCCCCCAGAACTCCCAGGGGACATACTCTGAGAAGAGGAAGCACAGCATCATGAGACCTCATAGAAACCTCCCCTAGGGGGGGTGAGATAGTACAGAACCACACAGCACATTCAGCACAGAGGGCACACGGGGAACTAACACCCTAGGATAGAGACCCAGAGGGACTCCAAGCAAGGCCTGTCATACAAGGGCAAGCAGCCCCCTTGACTGTTCACCTGTAGGGGGACTGCGAATGAGAGCTAGGCATTATGATATTGCATTGGGGGATAACCAGACGCTGAACCTATCTCCAGATGATTCTCACACTTTTCCTGCACAGATAACAGACCTTTCTCTCTGCCTTAGACACACCCAGGGCACTGCTGGCTGCTGTGAGCCCTGGCTGCTGCTCCCTGGAGGGGAAGGGGTTTGCATATCAGGGAACAGAATGGTGAACTGTATTCTACTATTCAGCCACTAATTAACACTGTATGTAAAATATCTTATTTAAGCTAACCTCAGCCATACCTGGCTTATGAACATGTCTGGTATGTGCTTTGCTAAGAAGGATAGACGGACCATATCTGGTATCAGAACACAACAGATCACACCTCCCACCCCACCGGGGAAGGGAGGGCTCTGCAGTGGCAGCCCCCTAAGAGGCAGTACCCCATGTGTCCTTCACTCGTGCCATCCCCAGGAGATGCTGCCAGCTGCAGGCTGAGAGGGGGGAATGGCTGTGGAAAGGTAAATGGGTCCCCCTCAGCTATGGATGCTCCTCTGTATTCTGTTCCCCTCCCCATGCACCCTGCTGTGGGATAGGTTGGAGGGGGCTGCTCAAGGACAGGCCTAGAACAGGACACCTCCACCCAATTTTGAACATAGGAGAAGCCTGGCCCACCAAACTCAGTGCCAGGGTCACCGATGGGCTGTGGGTCAGGCACTCAGGGTGAGATTCTCAGAACCCAACGTGCTCTCAGCGTGTTGAGCACTGAGGGAATTAGGCCTGAACACAGTCACTCATAGGGTTGCCAGGCATCTGGTTTTCCATCGGAACGCCCAGTTGAAAAGAGACCCTGGCGCCTCCGGTCAGCACTGCCGACCAGGCCATTAAAAGTCCAATTGGTGTCAGGGGGATGAAGAGGGGGCCTGCAGCAGCTTTCTCTGTGGAGCTCAGTGGCAGTGTGAGTCCTGGCAGGCAGGGGGTGGATCCCAGTGGAGGGGCTGGGAAAGGCATTTGACTTCAGGCTGGGGCCTGCAGGGTTAATCCTGGGCAGCAGCCTCTGCGATGGCCTGGGCTTCCCTATGGAGCGGGCACTGTGGCCTTTAGGAAGTGCCTTCAGCCCCCCGCCTACTTGGCCCGCTGCTCCCCAGCTGGTGGGAGCAGAGAGAGGAGCTGGCCTGGCTCCCCAAGGGCTGCATTCAGCCAGTGGAAGGGGTAGGGGTCAGGACAAGCCACCTCCATCTGCCCCCATAGCATGCTTCCTGGGGGCTACTGTGCCAGGCTCGTCTTGGGACCATGCGGCCAGCAGGTAAGGGGCTGTGAGCTGGTCAGTCTCCTCCCGGGGATGAATGGGTTGCGTGGAAGCATGGGGCTAAAGTTGGGCTGCTCTCCTTGGGAACAAGTCTAAGCAGGGTCACGGAGCGGCTAGGTGTGGAGGCCCCAGCCAGGGATGAAGGAGAGGGGCTGGGGTCACTGGAAACAGCAGGGGGAAGAGGAGGGGGCCTGCAGTACCTCTCACCCTAGAACTGCTGTGATTTGGGCTATGCTGGGGGAGCAGTGAGCCAGGGGCAACAGTTGAGTGGGTGTGTCCCTTGTGGGGAATTCTCTCCCCTTGCATTCCAGAGAAAAGGAAAAACTTTTCTCCTCCCAGAGCCATGTGTCCAGGATTCATGGGAGATACAGCAGCCACTGAGGCCTGGGAAATGCCAGGGCAGTGCTGGTGTGGCTGCTATTTCAGGGGCCGCCTGACATCAGTGCCTCTTGGAGCCCCCACAAACCACACCTGCCAGAGCCACCCAGAGCCTTCACTCCAAGCCCCCCTTCCATGCCCCAACCCCCTGTTCCAACTCAGATCCCCCTCACACACCCATACTCCCTCCCAGAGCCTGCACCCCACAACCCCACCTGCACCCGAACTCCTTCCCAGAGTCTGCACCTGCTCTCCCACACTCCAAACCTCTTGGCCCCATCCCAGACTCCACTCATGCACCCCAATCCCCTCATCCCCAGCCCCACCCCAGAACCTGCACACCCAGCCATAGCCCTCACTCCCCCTGCATCCCAACCCCCTGCCCGAGCCTTGTGAAAGTGATCGAGAGTGGGGGAGAGCGAGCGACGGAGGAGGGGGGATTGAGTGAGTGGAGCCAGGGCTGCTGGGAAGGGGTGGGGGAGGGGAGGAGCCATGGGGAAGGGCAAGGGTGTTCAGTTTTCTGAAATTAGAAAGTTGGCAACCCTAGTCACTCACCTTCCTGAGACGGTGGATCCTCAGGGCTGGGGCCAGTGCTCAGGATCAGCTTCCAGTCTGGGCAAAAAACACAGTTAATATCAGGGACATACAGTGCTCAGTGGCTGACCCAGCAGAGATCATCCCAGAGACAGAGCTGCTATGAATCCCTAGATCATGTCTCTCCAGAGGAGCCTCAGACGCACTGGGCCAGATCCCAGCTGGTGTAAATTGGCCCTGCTCTACTGGAGTCAATGGGGCAGATGTCCAGCTGGAGCAGATCAGCCCTGCTCCATTGACATCAGTGGGCCAGATCCTCAGCTGGTGTGATAATATTAATAATCCAGGTTAGGTCTCATTGAACTGGTAGCTTTACAGACATGATAAATGTCAGTCTTTGCCCCCAAGGATCATTGATGGATGAGACAGACAAACTGGCAAGGGGGTGGGTTTAGAAAGTGACGTTACAAATCTGATAAAAACACCCAGGCTTTATCAGACCAATGGTCCATCTAGCTCAATATCCTGTCTTCTGACCAGGGCCAATGCCGGGTGCTTCAGAGGGAATGAACAGAACAGGACAGTTAATGAGTGATCCATCCCCTGTCATCCAGTCCCAGTTACTGGTAGTCAATGGTTTAGAAACACCCAGATCATGGCTAACAGCCATTGATGGACCTAACCTCCATGAACTTATCTCATAGTTTTTTCAACCCAGTTACCCTTTTGGCCTTCACAACCTCCCTCAAACAAGTTCCACAGGTTGACTGTATGTTGTGTGAAGAAATACTTCATTATGTTTGTTTTGAATCTGCTATTAATTTCATCTTGTGACCCCTGGGTCTTCTGTTATGTGAAGGGATAACAACACTTCCATATTCACTTTTCCCACAGCTTTACTGATTTTATAGACCTTCTGACAGATTGATGAGTCATGATTTCCCTTTACAAAAGTTGTGTTGACTGTCCCCAACATATTGTGTTCATCTATCTGTCTGATCATTCTGTTCTTTACTACAGTTTCAAGCAATTGGCCTAGTACCGAAGTCAGGCTCACCACTTTGTAATTGCCAGGATCACCATCAGAGCCTTTTTTTAAAAAAAAATCAGCATTACATTGGCTACCCTCCAGTCATCTGGTTCAGAGTCTGATTTAAGCAATAGGTTACATATGAGAGTTAGTATTTCTGTAGTTTAATATTTGAGTTCCTTCAGAACTCTTGGATGAAAACCATCTAGTCCTGGGGACTTGTTTAATTTATCCATTTTATCCAAAGCCTTATCTATTGACACCTTGATCTGGGACAGTCCCTCAGATTTCATAGGCTGTGCATAATCCTGAGCCGCTTCAGCAATGACCATGGCTCACTCCCTGCCTCATCATTACCTGGTTCCCATGGCTGAAACCCACATCATTTTAAAGTGCCTGACACCAGCCAGCTGTTCCCTTCCACCTCCTTGCATTGTGTTGGAGCCCAGCATCTCACCTGTTACATTCAAGGTCCGGGGAAGACTCAGACGAGAATTGTTCACCTGGTTCTGGTTGATCCTGTACTGATACATGCATCTAAACTGGCCTGAGCTCCACACAGAGATTTTATATTGATACAGTGACTGGCCTGGTGTGATCAATTCACTGGAGATTTCTTTGCCATCCTGACAGAAAATAACTAGAGCAGCAAAACCATGGGGACGAAGGGAACACTGAGCCAAGATGGAGTGCCTGACCTGAGCTGGGGAGGTGCTCAGGGACAATGTAGGAGAAGGGAAGTCACCTGAAACAAAAAGAATAGACTGAAATATGCCTCTGAGAGGAGAGAAGGACTTGTCCTCACTGCAGCATTAACTCAAGCTATAACTCTGATGTTGCCTGTAACTTGAATCCCATCCACACAAAGATCTCTTAACTCAAGTGTGCTGGTGCTGTTAACTGGACTTGGCCAGTCCAAGAGAGGGTAGAGGTAAAACTCAAGTGAGATCAACTCATCCGTAGTGTGGATCCAGGCACATGCCACTTGCGTGTCACCAGTCCTCCAGTGCCTTCCCATTATTCTCCTAGTGAACCCAGCAGGGGTGGCTCCAGGCACCAGCTCACCATGCATGTGCCTGGGGAGGCAGGCCATGGGGGGCTCTCTGCTGGTCACTGCGAGGGCGGCAGGCAGGTTGCCTTTGGCGGCATGCCTGTGAAGGGTCCTCTGGTTCTGCGGCTTTGGCGGACCTCCCGCAGGCATGCCTCCGAATCCGCTGGACCGGGGACCTCCCGCAGGCAAGCCGCCGAAGGCAACCTGCCTGCCGTGCTTGGGGCGGCAAAATACCTAGAGCCGCCCCTGGTGTCCAGAAAGGACAGACAAGTTCTCTCACAATTCATCTCTGAGAGCAATGAGACATGCTCCCAGAAACCACAGCCCCACATGCGAGCGAGTGCAGAACTACTGTGGGCACAGCAGTGTGGCCGTTCTCACAGAAACTCGGATAACTTGAGAGGAGTCACTAGAGTGTGGATAACTTGAATGTGCCATGAAGGCACACTCAGGAGGGGAACCTAAGCATTAATGATGAAGTAGATGAGAAACACTCTTGGCTGATGGATCAAGCTGTCTCTCTTCTCATTGAAATTGAAATAAATACGGTGCAAAGCAGGCAATTTAAGACAAATTCAGTCTAGTACAGTGCCCTGGTCTTATTAATATACTCCTGTGCTAGCACCAAGCCTGACAAGATTTACATATGGGAAGTTTGTTAGACATGTATCCCAGTGACACTGGGCCAGATCCCCAGCTGGTGTAAATTAGCCCTGCTCCATTGGAGTCAACAGAGTTATGCTGACTTCTACTTGCAGAGGATCTGCCCCACGTCTGTGTCATTTCCAGTCATGTTTATGGTGTGGCACTGTGAGAAGTCCCATTTGCAGTGTGATTAAGAGGATTTCAGGCAAGAATCATGCAAGAGGCATTCCCCACCCATTCCCCTCCTGCACCTTCCCATCTGCCCTCCTGTTGCCATTGTCAGGAGTTTCACTCCTTTCTGTGTCTCCCCTTCTTCCACATCTCTTGAGCTCTCACTCACCTGGAGAGTTACACGGCTCCTGGCCTGTGACTCCAGCATCTACACCAGACAGCAAGAGATGGATGAGTGGCAGCCTCCACGGCTCTGACAATACACACAGCTACCCTGGGACGAGGTTAACATTGATAATTAATCAAATAGAAGCCAGGAAACCCCAAGCTAAGGATATTGCAAAATTTGTAGGCCCCAATCCTTCAAAAGGATATTTGTGGATTTGACTTAAAGATCAGTCACTTAATTGACCCTAACCTTGCCATTGGAGCCCACACATCAGTGCAGATACTGTTGCAATTGAAGCAGCAGAGAATCCTGTGGCATCTTATACACTAACAGACGTTTTGGAGCGTGAGCTTTTGTGGGTGAATACCCACTTCGTCAGACGCAGGTAGTGAAAATTTCCAGGGGTAGGTATGTATATGCTAGCAAGCAAGCTAGAGATAACGAGGTTAGTTCAATCAGGAAGGATGAGGCCCTGTTCTAGCAGTTGAGGTGTGAAAACCAAGGGAGGAAAAACTGGTTCTGTAATCAGCAAGCCATTCACAGTCTTTGTTTAGTCCAGAGCTGATGGTGTCAAATTTGCAGATGAACTGAAGCTCAGCAGTTTCTCTTTGAAGTCTGGTCCTGAAGTTTTTTTGCTGCAGGATGGCC
>NC_133779.1:8262578-8324033 GCF_003597395.2 Chelonoidis abingdonii | reverse complement strand
CCGGGGGCCTGGGCCCGTGAGAGTTTTCCGGGGCCCTCAGAGCAAATGAAGACCCCGCTCCAGAGGCCTGAAAACTCTCATGGAGGCCCTGTGGGCCCGGGGCCTGGGGAAATGCCCACTTTGCCCCCCCCCCCCTCTGGGCAGCCCTGCAACTCAGACAAATTCACTATACTGAACATACATCTTACAGGATATTATCCGTAGAGAGTAATGTGTAAGATAGCAACAGAGAGCAAGTAACTTGTCAAGACTCATAATCATTGTGAGAAGTTTGTGCAGGTAATATTGAAGGAACAGCCTTGGAGTAGAAATTAGTCATCAGGGGAGAATATGTCTCGGTAATGGCCCATTCAGGTGTGGGGAACCTGTTTTATCAGCTAGGAAAGGTAACTTAATCAGTGTAGACCCGGATTTGTGGTTTATTATTTTATTTTCTAGTGTAACCATTTGTTGCCATCACTTTCTCTTGTTTCTAGCTAAATCTTTATCCTTTCTTAAATAAACCTGTCTGGGTTTTATTGTCTGTGCTCACAGGCTCTGTGTGATTTACAGGCATGGGGGGTTAAGGTAAAACCAATAAATTGGGGTACCCTGCTCCTGTGGGGGGCTGGCTCCAGGCCACAACGTGCCAAGTGCGTGCTCGAGGTGGCACGCCGCAGGGGGCACTCTGCCGGTTGCTGGGAGGGTGGCAGGCAGCTCTGGTGGAGCTGCCGCAGGCATGGCTGCGGATGGTCCGCTGGTCCAGCAGCTCCGGTGGACCTCCCCCAGACACGCCTGTGGCAGCTCCACCAGAGCCGCGGGACCATCGGACCCTCCGCAGAAACGTCTGTGGCAGCTCCACCGGAGCCGCGGGACCAGCTGACCATCCACAGAAAAACCTGCGGGAGGTCCACCGGCGAGCAGCAGAGAGCCCCCTGCGGCGTGCCGCCATGCTTGGGGTGGCAAAATTGCTAGAGTCGGCCCTGACAGAGGCTCTGGAATTTCTGTGAGTAGTCAGTGCAGCGGGTTAGGTATCACCAGGGAATGATTCACAGGGACTCAGGGTCTGAGTTGCACCTACTGTTAACCTGCAAGGTGTCACCCTGACAAGAAGGCCTGAACAGCTGGCAGGCTGGTGGTATCAGGGAGCTGGACACAAGCAAGACTTTGCGCACTGGAGGCGGGGGTGGAGGAGTGGGCAATAACAAGGTGATTCACAGTCCTGGATACTCAAAAACCATCTCACTTCCCCACCCACCAGAATCAGTTTGTGTCCTCCCAGCCCTTCCGCATCACAGCTCAGCATTAGTATGGGCTTGGTGTGAAGAGTCCCACACACCCATCAATATCCTCAGTGATGTCACTAGAGATGAGCTTTGTGGAATGTTTCCTCTAGCAGAGAAGAGGTTAATTAGTTCTGGTTTAAAATTTGAGTTGGGCTGTGGGTGCCTGCTCGGGGGAGGAAGTAGAAAAGAACCCACAGCACGGGCCACCAGGCTCGCTGGAGTAATAGGCCTGACCCACCCCAATGCAGGGAATGGGCAAGGCCTTGTCTTAAGCCAATGAAAAGCCCAATGAAAGTAGGATGGAAAAGACCACTGAGAAGACACAAAACATGATGGCTGGCTGGTGTCCACAGACACCTCTCCTTCACAGCCCTACAGCCCTGTAAGGCACCAGATCTGGTTCAGGAGAGAACATCTTGGAGGTTCATGATGCATATGGTGGCCACAACAATGATTACAGGATTGGAAAACCTGCCTTATAAACTCCAGGAGCTCAATCTATTCAGTTTAACAAAGAGGTTCAGGGGTGACTGGATCTCAGTCTATAAGTACCTACAGAGGGAACAAACAGCTGATAATCGCCTCTTCAGTCTAGCACAGGAAGGTCTAACATGATCCAATGGCTGGAAGTTGAAGCTAGACCAATTCAGACTGCAAATAAAGCCGAAATTGTTAACAGTGAGAGCAATTAACCACTGGAACAATTTACCAGGGGTCGTGGTGGATTCTCCGTCCCTGACCTTTCTAAAATCAAGATGGGATGTTTTTGCATAAGATCTGCTCTAGGAATTGCTTTGGGGCAGTTCTCTGGTCTGTGTTACACATGGGGTCAGATCAGAGGATCACAAAGGTCCCCTCTGGCCTTGGAATCTATGAATCTGTGTTGTCCCAGACACCACGAGAACTGACTATCTTGTCTCAGTTTCCCCTCCTAATGCACCTTCCAGGATAGCTGAGCCCGCATATGGCGGAGGGGAGAGGTTGCCATCACTGGCTGCTGGTGTGGGCTATATCCAATGTTACAGCAGTGCTCTAGCCTTGTGTCTACGTCAATTGCTAGTTAATAGATAAGTGGCTCTCAGGGGTGCTGGCGAAGCGCCTGGGTGCTGGGTGACCAACCACACTTGCTGTGGGGGCTACCAGTGGCTTCCTCTGGCTGCTCTTTGCACCAGCTCTTGACATGAGACGTTTGCAGTGGGTGGGATTGATTGTGGGGGCCCCACTCGACCTGCTGGGCACTGAGCAGGCCCATGACTGCGTGTGTAAAGGCTACCCCAGGGGAGGGCAGTGTAGCAGTACAATACATAGTAAGAAGACGGTAAAGTGGTAAGAAAATGACCACAGGAACGCAAGAGACCTATAGACCTATAAGAACAGCTCAAGCAGTTAACATAAGTATAAACCCTTGTACCTTGCACAGGAGTTGCTCAATAAATTAGCACAAGGAAGTAAGTAACCGTGACCTTAAGTCACAAGATGGCATGAGACTGTGTTTATTGTTTTGTAATAATCACAAATGTTGCAAACTGCTGATAGGTAACTGCAAGAAGGTAGTTTGTGCCAGTTTAGGGTATTTTTGGAGGGGAATATCAGCAGATGTTCAACTGTGGATATGCACAGTAATGCAACTAATGCATATGTTAATGAGTATAAACTGCTTAACCTATAGGATAAGGCCACCATGATACGAAGAGGGGGAGGAAGTGAAGCTATGGCAAATGAGGGAAGAGCTATGCAAACAGATGCATGAGGATCATCATGGCCTATGAAACATCTGGTCTCAGGTACAGCCCTAGGAGTTCTTCATCGACACGCCAGCATTGGACCAGGATCTGTCTCCACTCTCAGAGGTCTCCCCAAGGACAGAGCGAGTATACACCTGCAGTGGGGCAGGCGGTCCTTACTGGGCTGTATTACATCCCTTGATATGTTTGGGTTGTTTTATGTATTGGACCAATCACTGTCGTGATAAAACTTTTCCAGTTACAGAGGGTCTTCCCTGAGTGCAAGCATTGTTGTCATGCCCCATGGGGCTCCCAAAGCAGTGACTCTCATAATGTCCTGGGTCAGGAATCTACCAAATCACAGAGTGCTAGCGGGGGAATCCATGTTAATAATCTGATCAATAGCTAACCGATAGATCAGGCAACAGCCGCATAGTCTCATAGTCCTGCAGAGCAGCTGGGGTCTGGAGCTCCTTTCTGTGCCTGGTTAGCCAGAGGCTGATCTGCTCCCTACAGACTGTGCCCACACCTCCCAGACCCAGCTGAGCAGTGACTCACACCAGCCATCCCATAGGCTGGGACTGACACAGCAGCAAGGGATTGGCTGGGCTCAGGAAAGTCCTGGCTACACTCCCTTGCATAAGGCCATGTCCCATATCGCAGCAGCTGGAATGGGGCAGGTGAAAGAGCAGGCAGAGCAGCTCTTTGCACAGAATCCCTGCACTGGGGTGACCCTGCTGGGATCAGTTGCACGCGCTTTGGGGTCACTCTTGGGCTGGCAGGTGCAGGGCAAAGCACCCCATAGGGGTCAGTCTGGCCTAGTGACTCTGTGCCATGGCTCCAGGGCATCAGCATTGGCTGGGACACAGTGCGAGGGACGGAGGTGCCTCTCTCCAACCGTGCGGCCATGCTGAGTCCCTGAGGTAGAAGAGGCCGCAGCAAAGGGGTGATGGGAAGGTCTCTGTGTCTTGGGAGCAGCTTTGCTCCGGGTCTGCGTTGTTAAAATTACTCCTCAGCACCGTGGTGCTAAGGGCTACGAGCTGCTAGTGAAGCCAGGCCCTTGGGGTGGGAGGAGCAGCTTCTGCACTGGAGATGTCTCTGGTAATAAAGCGACCACAGCCCAGGGGCGTCCTGTGGCCGGGTCTCAGTGTTTGTACATTGCACCAGCAGCACGTGTCTCTAGAGTCGCACGAGCTCACTTCCTGACCACAGTTCAGGCTAGGATTATTTATAGGTGGCTTGTGGCTTTGATCTTTCTTCCTGTAGTTTCTTCTCATGTTATATTTTCTCATCTCAATCCTGAAACTCTGCGTCCTGCTGTCCTAACCGTGGGCTCACTCCTACCCACCCACAGCTCTGCTGGTGCCCCTCAGATTCTGGCTTCACATTCTCAGGCCTCTTCCACTAGAGACCCTCAGTCTTGAAACGAAACACACTTGGCAGTGCAGCTGTTACTACTGGTGTGTGGTTTTGCCCTGGTAATCAATGTGTGTAAAGTGCAGTGTCCCCTGTGTGTGTCTTTCAAAGATTAACACAATGATTGGGATCTGAAAACCCTTTAACCAAGGGGCCTGGTTTTTTTAAAACAAAACTTGAACTCCCAGGTCCTGCCAGTTCAGAGGAGACCTCCAAAGTGACTCCAGCGCCTCCCGGTGTCCAACAATCTGCAGCTGACAAAACGCTCTAACAACTAAACACCATTGGGAGGGGTTCTGGAGAGAGCATTGCTATTAGTCAGCACGAAATCTAGCTCCAAAGCTAGGGGGTAAATCTTGGCCCCACTAAAATCAACAGGAGTTTTGTCCTTGACTTCAACAGGATCAGGATTTGACCCAAGTGTGACCCAACTGTGATTGTTCCATATTGGGGGCACTGTGTTCCCAGTTGGCCTCTGACGCTTCATCATAGTGTGGCCCTTTGGAAAGTGACGGCAGGTCTTGGGGCCATGCAGATCGATGTCTCCTTGGAGGAGAATTCAGAGATGTCAGCTTTGGATGGAGCCTTAGTGCAGCTTGTTTAGTTACACTCTATGCACCAGTCCTGGAACAGAGATGGCCATAAATGGCACACAGACAAACCCTTCTTTCAGGGATCTCAGCTCAAAACCAGTGCCTGGTTTCCAGGCACCAGCTTCTCTCCAACAATCAAATATGTAGAAAGATGAAAGCAAAGAGCAAACATTCCTGCCACTTTCCACCACTCACCCCAAAATAATGTGCATCACAAAGCTGACAACAATATAGCACGTCCTCAATGACTGCATACAGCTTGCATGCAAAAGATCTTCTCAGACTATGTAGTGTCACTACCTGGTGACTGCTGCCAAAACAGCATCATGAAAATAACTCTGGTTTTATAGTCCATATTTTGATCCTACAGTAAAAATTTCTTAGCATCTCCACTGTTAACACCCAGCCCCAAATTTCGATTTATTTAGAAAACATGAACCCCCACCCAAAATCAAAGCAAAGAACCCACCTCCCAGCTAAAGCAGGTGCCATAACTCTGAGAGTCCCTGTCCTTGATACAATGTCAGCTCAGTCAAACCGTCTGCCATTAGATGGCAGTAGGTTAGATGCATTTATAAGAAGTAACATCTGCTGCATGTGTATGTTCTATTAAAGATATCAAAATGTCCTGCTCTCTCTCCACTTTCCCTCCCTCGCTCTCCCCTTAGACATCCATCTGGGTCAGGGGCTGCCTCTCCAGAAATGAATCCCCATTAGACTTGCTTTGCTGCAATCTAGGGGCACATCTGCATGCAGCCCTGCCAGTGCATTATAACCCCAGCTGCCCTGATTATGGACACGGTGGCAGTGACTTTCCCACACTGCACAGTCAGGTGTGATGTGGTGCAGTCAGAAACCGCAGCAGGAGTAGCTTCCAAAGCAGCTTTGTTGTAAATCTTTTTTTCAGGTGTTTGTAGCTTCACTCAGAGTTCGCCTGTGGGGGTGAAAATTACCATGCTTGGTCGCTGCCCAGAGATAAAAGTTTGAGCAAAACCAACTGATCTGCTTTGGAGTGGGAGGAAAATGGAAAAATGCACATTCCCCAGTGATCAAACCATTCTCACTGCCATTATTTGAGTTGCCCCATAGACACAGGGCTTCCACAGTGCGCTGCTCCCAGGGAGGCACCTGAGTGGAGCTCATTGCTGGGACTGGCCCCAAATGACTGGTGCTTGAGCTGCAGCTGAGTCTGGAAATAGACACCTCTACAGTATCAAATCCCGCAGCCTCAGCGCTCAGCCCAGGGGAGCTAACGTGAGCCAATATCGCAGCCTATGGCCTGGGAGTTGGGCTCACAGGGGCTGGTTTGATCCAGCAAAGGGTCCCAAAGAGTTCAAGGAGTTAACCTGGCTCAGTCACTCTCCAATATTAAACAGTGACAGGGTCACATCAGCATGTTAATTCTTTGGGCCCGTATATTCCATCAAAATTAATATGCCGCTTTGGGGCCCCCTGTGTGAGGAGCTGTAGCAGTGAAGTTGCTTCTTCCAGTTCTTCCATCAGACAGCATTGCAGCTGACAGACAGCTTGATTCTCCCCTGCCACCCCTTTCGTTAAAAGATCCCAAAAGTGTGTGATGGGCAGCGTACCCCACCCCCTCATTGTGTTGTTCGCCAGTTAGGCCTTGTTCCTCCCCACTTCACAGCTGCTGCTTCTCCTTCCCTGCTGCTGGAGTCCCAGTGATGCTGCCTGCTTTGCGCACCATGTGCTGAGTCAGGGGGTAGAGGCAGAGGCAGAGGCAGGGTGTGGAAAGCCAGCAACAGATGAAGCTGCCCCATGTGGAGGGGAGGGGCTCAGTCAGCAGCATCACCCTGCTGCTTCCTCCCTCCTCGCTCTGCATGGACACAGGGAGAGCGCCGCTGCCGGGGGAGTGCTCCCTCCTCATTGCTAGGCATCCCCATCAGTGCTGAGAAATGGGGGGGGACACGTGACCCCCCCACCGAACATTTCATTTGTGGTCCCCCATGAGCCACAGTTATATGTCCCCTCTGTAGGTAATGCACATGGGAAAACACAATCACAACCCTACATGCAAAATGATGGGGTCTATATTAGCTGTGATCACTCAAGAAAGAGATCTTGGAGTCATTGTGGATAGTTCTCTGAAAATATTCACTCAATGTGCAGCAGCAGTCAGAGAAGTGAACAGAATGTTAGGAACCATTAGAAAAGGGATAGATAGCAAGACAGAAAATATCATACTGCCACTGTATAAATCCATGGTACATCCACATCTTGAATACTGCATGCAGTTCTGGTCGCCCCTTCTCAAAAAAGATCTATTAGAATTGGAAAAGGTGCAGAGAAGGGCAACAAAATTGAATAAGAGTATGGAAAAGTTTCCATATGCATGGAGATTAAAAAGACTGGGACTTTTCATCTTGGAAAACAGACAAGTAAAATGGGATATGATAAAGGTCTATAAAATTGTGAATGATGTGGTGAAAGTGAATAAGGAAGTGTTATTTATTCCTTACGTAACACAAGAACCAAGAATCACTCAATGAAATTAATAGGCAGCAAGTTTAAAACAAACAAAAGGAAGTATGTATTCATACAATGCACAGTCAATCTTTGGAACTTGTTGCCAAGGGAATGTTGTAAAAGCCAAAATTATAACAGGGGTCAATCCCCCCCCCCAAAAAAACCCCAAACAAACAAACAAACAAACAAACAAACAAAAAAACATTTCTGGAGGATAGGTCTATGAATGGCTATTGGCCAAGATAGTTTGGGATGCAATCTCATGAGCTGGGTGTTCCTAGCCTCTTCTTGCCAGAAGCTGGGAGTGGATGACAGGAGATAGTTCACACGTTGATTGCCTGTTCATTCCCTTCTAAGAACCTGACATTGGCCACTGTTTGAAGACATGATACTGGGCTAGATGGACCATAGGTCTCACCCAGTATGGCCATTCTCATATTCTTATCCATCAGGCCTGATTTCCGACACACCAATTTTGATTAATTAATTTCCCATCCCACATGTCTCCTGCTTATCAAGCAAGATCTTAATACAGTCCTTGAATTATATCACTAGGCCTTTTTATTGGGTCTCATTCAGTCTTCCTGTCTCCACCTTTCAGCTTTTCCCATCAGCCTGTCTTGAGGCGCTACATAAACATTTATGCTCTTTTCCAAAGTTGGGCCCATATTAGGATAAATTGGTAGGCCCAGTTATTACTGCAGGGATCTGATCCTGGATCAGACCAGCCTTCTGAACGCAGCTCCTGGTCTTTGGGGTTCTCTGAGGTTGTGGGATCTGATACAGAAAAAATCTGTGTGTATGAAAGTTGAAATGTTGGGAGTTCAGCTCAGAGAGGCTGGTCTGATCCAGAGTCAGATGCCAAAGGCTGGGAACTGGGCTCAGAAGGGCAGGTCTGATCCAGTACCCAAACCCCAATGCTCAGAGCTTGAGAACAGCAGAGATCCTGCCCAGCACCCATGAGAGAAGAGCTCAGAGAGCAGCTTCCAACTGCACAAGGGAGCGAGTGTCCCCCTGGCCGCAGACAGGCCCATAGCAGACACAGCGCCACCTTAACAGAGAGTCTGTGGCTTTTCATACCTTAATCTTATGGCCAAGATACAGACTAGAGAGCGCCTGTCGCTTCTCTACTCCCTGCTTCCTTCAGATCAGAAGGGGAGAGGTCAGATCAGAAAGCCACGGAGACGTCTCTCACTGAGACTCCGAGGAGCAGACAGAGACCAGCCTTCCCTGCAGCACCACCAGACCATGCTGTTATCATCTCGTCCCTTGAGCATCCTGACGCCGGGCCTCTGGCTTCTCTGTGAGTATGGCCAGCAGTGGCTGGGTTTAGCTGGAAGGGTGAGATCACGAGGCAGAGAACTGTTTGCTTAATTAGTGTCCAATCCTGTGAGGTGCCAAGCCCTCTGGTGACATGCCGTGTGGACCTGAAAGTACCAACACTGCACGAGACGGGATCAGAGCTTGCCACCTCACACCAAAGCTTCCAAGAGATTTAAGAATAGCAATTGCATGTTTAATTAGCACCACTTGACTCAGGATAAGGACTATGGAAATCGCTGGTTAGATTCCAGTGCTGAACCTCAGCAATGAGGTAATTGAGTCACCCCAAAATGCTTTGTCGTTTTCCAAGGGCTGTACCCTGGTCCTGAGCCCACACACACCACCCTGCACTCACACCCTGAGGCTGCCAGCGTGTGGATGTATTTGCCACCTTCACACCCACAACATGTCACATGGGAGTGCAGATATCTGTGGGCACAACATTGGGGCTCCCATCCCTGCCCATGAACACTTCGGATTTGCACTATCCGATTCGCTGCACATACGAAAGGAACTAGCTCCTGAAAACCAGCTGGGCTGGACACAGAAGTCGATCCCCATTTGCACACTGGGATGTTGTTTTGCGCACTCAGATTCAGGTGTAAATATTGACATGCACAGAATCACTGGTTCAAGCTCATAGATGTTTTGTTTGATGAAACTTAAACTAGAGATGACATCCAGGGAGGGAAAATGCTACATGGTCACCTCGCACACAGGTGCAAACAGCAGAACTGCCACATACACAGCCAAATGTGATTAGATTTTATGGGGTAATGATGGAATTTACCTGAGATTTGAAAAGCCCCAGCTTATATTAATTAAAATAACAATTATAATTAATTATTATGATCATTAACAGTATTGGAAGGCTGGTCCATGATTGGGACTTTAAAGATGAGGGATGAATTCCCTGCTCTGCCACAAACTTCCTGGGTGACCTTGGGCCAGGCACTTAGCCTCTCCATACAATGGGGATACCAGCTCTGCCTGCTTCACAGGGTGTTCTGTGAATTGCTCTTTGCTGATATTTAGGGTGAATGCAAAATATGCCAAGCTGAAGAGCTGAGGATCAGGAGACAAACCTGCATTCAGCCTCCCACTTACTCCCCTAGCTGCATTTCCCCAGCATGTATGTGGGACTTTGTCCAGAGTCCTTTCAAGTCAAGGGATGGCCATGCGAATGGAAGGCACTGATCATCGACCTGCAGGATCAGGGCTATAGACATTTCGGCCCTGACCCTGCTCCCACTGCAATGAATGGGAGAGCTCTCAGTGACTTCAATAGTGCAGGATCTGGCCCATAACACAGCATGGGGTCAGGGTTGGCTATTGGCCTAACCCATCTCCAGCAGGTCTCTGGCACGCCCACGCCAGCCTTCAGCCATGGGTTTGCAGTCCAACGAGCTCTACATGTTGGTACAGGGAGCTGTTCCTTATCCACACTCAAACTGAAACACACCAGCTAACCCTGGACTTCTTCCCAGGCAAATAACAAGTTATAGAGTGTGAGCCAGATCCCCGGCTGGTGTAAATGCACCTGGCTCCATTCCTCCAACAGGGGCAGATTCCTAGCTGGGATCCTCGGGCCAGTTCACACTGGAAACAGGACACAGAGCTGCACTTTGTGCTTGTGAAAATGCCCCCTGTGGTGAGAGGAAATTGGCTCCAGGGAGCTTACCCGGGGAGGGGATAAACCCAGGGGTGGAATGGGACCCATCGTTATTCTGGGATTGAATTTCTCTCTACTGGCTGCTGCTAGATTTGCCTGAGACCTCAAAGGCCAGAGACTCACTTTCCTTTAGAGGATGCACCTCTACTTCCAGCTCCAGTCACTTTAATTCCCCGTTCCACCTCCCCTCCTGCACTGAGACCCCTTTGTGTTTATTTCACAGGCTCCCTTGTCTCGAGCCAGGAAATCTGCAGCTCTCCCGGTGAGTGACTGCTTCCTGTAAGCGCAGCAGGGATTGGAGGGCTTGTGGGTCAGATTTCCATCTGGTGTAAATTGCCCCTGCTCCAATGGAGTGAATGGAACTTTCCTGATTGACACCAGTAGGGGGTCTGGCCCCAGGTGTTTACCATTGATGTGTTTGATCCCCAGGCACTCTCCCCGCCCCGCGGCTGTTCCTGGAAAGGCTGCCTGCCCACCAAGGGGACACGGCCATGCTGTCGTGTTTAGTCCCTTGTGGCATCCCAGTGACCCGCATTGTCTTCTGCAAAGATGGGAAGGAGATTTCTGTCCTGCCCAAGGGAGGAAACACGCTCATCTACGACTCACCCTACACAGTGTCCAAGGAGAGCGCAGGAGCCTTTTACTGCCGCTACCAATTCAAGGATGACAATAACCAGGAGAACAATTCTCTCCCCAGTGACCCTCGGTACCTCCACGTGACCGGTAATGCACTGCACTAATGGTGGGCTTGGTGCAGAGGGTCAGGGGACTGGGACTGGCTGGGGTCACACTGTGATATCTAGAGTTAAGATGTAAAACTTCCCTCTCCTTCCCTGACATTTCCCAGGTGAGAATTCTGTCCCTGCGGGAATTTCAAAATTTTTTTAGTGACTAATCCTCATCCTCTCAGCCACTGTTGAGTTTCATGGTGAGGAAGAGCAGGTTTTTCACACTAATTAAAAGGCAAAATATCATGATCTTCTCTGAGGGGCAGAGTGTGAAAATGGACAAACCATCACACAGATATCAGCAGGTTTAGTGTCATCATGGTCTACTTTACTAAGACCATCATGAAATACAAGTACGGAACAGAGCAGCAAGACTAGCTGATTTTTTTGGCTCACTGGCTATTTCAAAAAATCCGGGGGTGGAGAAACTTGTTTCAGATTGACTTGAAAACAATTTTTTTTTTCAAAATTTTCAGTGAATCAAAATGTTGAGAAAAACCTGCTTGAGGTTCTTTGTCTACCCCTCCTTTGTGTGAGGCTTTTGACTGTTTGAAGTGATGTGTGATCGCTGTGTATCTGCCCCACAGGTGGCGATGGCTCTGGAGGGGGCACATCACCCCAAGGTAAATGGTTTTGCTCCATGCTCTGGGATTTCCCTGTAGGAAAGCGGGAGGGCTGGGCTGGGATGATGGGGGAGCACATGCCGGTCTCAGTGGGGAGATTTCACCCTGCCACAGATGCGTGGGTGGGCAGGCAGCTACATGGGCTCACCTCTGTCTGAGGAATGTAAAATTTCTAGAAAGTCCCACATGCCATCATCTGCTCCTCAGGAGGGTGAGGAGTGCCATTTCCCCATGTTGTAGCTAGCGGTGTGGAGGGAGCTGGGCTCTTACCCAATGATGTTGGGGGTCACAGCTGTGCAGAGCCTGGCGGTGGCAGAGATGAGTGTTCAGATTCCACAGGCAGCAGAGACAGGAGATAAATGAACTAACAAGTTCTCCTGTCCCAGAGCCCCTAGCGATGGCCTGGACAGGGGCCTGGGGAAGAGCCCAGCAATGTCAGGGTTCATGTGGTCTCTGGCTTTGTGACGCAGCATCAGGCACAAATATCTGGCCAGGGAGCCAGTGGCTGCCAAGTTGTGATCCTGCCCCACGCCGGTCAGCAGCAGGCCATGGTAGGGTTACCATACGTCTGGATTTTCCTCTCTTTTGGGCCTCCCTTATTTTTGTGCTGCTCTGAAGGTGATGCTATGCCTGCTGCGGGGCCCTGCTCCCTCCCCATTCAAAGCAGAAAGAAACTTTGTCCCTTCCCTCCCCCTTCAGCTCCCTCTTCCCCCAGTAGTGTCCTGTATTTGGGAACTTGAAACGTGGTAACCCTAGACCATGGTGTCAGTGCTGCCTCTTGGAAATAGCTCCATGGCACAGGTGAGGGGCCGACCCCAGCTGCACCTGCCTTGGCACTGAGTACAGGGTGGCAAAGAACCAGTGCTGAGCGAGATCCCTCCGGGGTTAGGAGCCAGACATGAGGCCTCTAAACAGCTGGGCTTGTGGGACATTCACAGGCTCCCCGATGTATCATGGCCAGGTGCAATGTCCCCTGTGCAGAAGGGCCAGCACTCAGCAGAGGCCCCTCCAGACAGGCTGTCAGCAGGACTCATGTTGCAGGTTCACCTCCAGCTTCAGACTGCTAACCCTGCTCCATCCTCTGTCCCAGGGCCTGCTATCCTGCTCTGGGTCTGGATCCTCCGCTCTGCCCTGGTCCTGCTCCTGCTGGCGTCTGCCCCAATCATCACCTGCATCCTGAGGAAAAGACCCATCACTCTGTATGATCTGGAAGGCTCTTGGTGGAATGGCAGGCAAGAAGAGGAAGGAGAGGTGACCAATGGCTCTGGGTGTTCCCCCTGTCCTGGGCAGGTTGGAGGCTTGGCTGGGATTACAGAGAGGACTGTGAGTTATGCCATTGTGCAGAAAAATGTCCAGGAGACTCAGGGAGAGTAACTCATTGATCAGACTTTGGTGGGGGGGGGCGTTCCCTGAAAATGTGGGACACCAAGCAGTCCCCTGCCATGGGCTATGAGCGTTAGCTTAACTCCAGACCCACCCATTTCACCCTCTTCCCAGGCTGGTGGCTGGGCCAGCTCCTGTTCCCTGTGTCTGTGTCCTGGGGCGGCTCTGGTGAGCATGGCCCATCTCCTCAAACTGCCCTGCTCCTCAGTCACACCAGTGTGTGTGTGTGTAAATCCAGAAGAACCCCCTGGCCTGAAGCAGCTTTACCCTGGGGTCACGCATGTGTCAACAGGCCAGGATCCAGCCCCTGTGTTTGACCAGAGACATATTTGCTTAATAAGGGTTAATTTTCACTCCTGCTGAGCCCGGCTTGGGGTGAGGGAGCTGGATCCAGCAGGCCACAGCTGTGGGCCCTGCCCCGGTACCGCACAGACCAAAGGGAGCGCTGTGAGCTCACAGTGATAACTGGAATTGTCACAGCAGCTGAACTCTTTGGACCCCTCCACCCTCACCCCCCTGCACACACACTGTTCCCCAGAGGCTGTGATTTCTACCCTTGGTTGTTGTAGCATAGGGGCAGACATTTAAGTATGAGCCCTGTTCCATACAGCCCCCTGAACCACCCTCTGCTCTGCATTACAGGCATGTTCTACAAGTTTAAGCTGTAAAGAGTATGAAATATTTGTTGCCTAAATATGAAATGGTTCAAAGTGGTTACAGAAAATAAGCTGCAGTTTGGTGTTTTACTCTGTGTCAGACCAGGCCTGGAACAATATGTACTGTCACCTGCTCTACCAGGGGCTGGACTGGGGTTATTCTTCCAGCCCCTCAGCCATGCTGAGAATGCAGCACAGCGACCATCCCCAAAACAGAAATGAGCACGGCAGACGAGTGACAGGGAGGTCATTGCATCACAAGAGCAGCATTGCTCTGGGGCTGTGTGCCTATAAATACTGCCGGGTTGTGGGGACTGGGTCGGGGGGAGAGACTCCTGCACTGGGAACAGCGACCACAGCCAGTAACCACGGCCCAGTCTCTCTGCTCGCCTCACAGGCAGTGCGGGGCTCTGTATAGAACTAGACTTGGGCGGATTTGATTGTTATTGATAAATGTCAGCAAACATCAATTTCCCAGCAGGCACCCAAACTCATGAGAAAATATTTCCATCAATGATATTAGAAACTTGCAGTTAAGCAAAGTAAGAGAAATGCTGTGTGAGACATTATTAGAGGCTGATTTAAGGATATTTACTGTGTATATTTTGACATAGAATTATGACAATTTGTGTTTTAATGGTTATAAAACTTTAACCTTTTGAATCTCAGTGTCTATTGTCATTAAATAATTATTGTCTGACCCCCGTTGTAATTTTCTCTACTGTGAAATACAAATCAATAAACATAAAAATGTTGCCGAAAACCCATGATTTTAACCAATAGTGAACATTTAAATTGATAAGAAATGTTAAAAAAAACCCTTTAAAATCAATATTGACATTATCTGATGAAATTATAACAAAAATTGAATTCTGAGAATCCTATTTATAACCTTGGGCTGGGACCTGTGGAAGCCACCTGGGAACATCATCCAGAAACAGACACAGCACATGTTGTGGGGATAGTCATGTGACTCAGCCACACACCCCAAGTGACATCCCAGCACCCCCATTGTGATCTGCCCATGGGCAGCTGGGCATAGCGTTGTCCACACACAGAAAGGGATGGGACATGGGGTGTTCTGGATCCAGCATCCTGCCAATTACATGGAGGCACAACGCTCAACAGGGGCCTCTCCCAGGGCATGGGGGCAGTGTGGGGAGAGGTGCAGTGACGCCCCCACATGGCTAGGAAAGGGACAAGGGGATTGTCTGGTGGGGGGAGGGGACTGGGTGCTTCTTTATAAAGAGCCCCGGAGAGCCCTGCTGGGGAAATGGAACAAACTGGAGAATGAGATGAATTAGTGGGGGGAGAGCACAGGAGCAGATGGGGCTCATGCATGGGGGAAATGGAGGCATCGTTATGTTTCCAATGGGTCTGACACTGCCATATCAGTGACACCTTGGGGTATGACAGGGAGGGTGCCCCAAATAAAGATGGTCACCATTTCCCATTGTTTCTAAGGGAATTGAAGCCACAGTCTTCAATCCTGCCAGCCACAATAAGAAAGAGTGGCCACTTTTACTTGGGGCAACCTCTCTGCCACATCAGGGACATCGGGGGCCATCTTCTCTGAGGTCAGCCTATGGCTTCACTTCCATTTGAAAACAACGAGGAAATTGGACATCTGTGCTATGGGCAGCCTCTCAAGGCTTTAGGGAAATGATAACCATTACCCAGAGGCCAGACTACGTCTTCAGTCCTAGCAGAAACAATGGAAAATGGCAGCCACCTTTACTAGGGGCTACCTCCCTTTCACATCCACAGTACTCAATGACGTAGTAGCCATTTTCCCTGAAGGCAGCCTGTAACTTCAATCTTATTGGTAACAAAGAGAAATGGGAGCCATCTTTACTAGGGGCAACTTCAGTTTCACATTTCGAGGCTGTAGTGTCATGGCAATCATCTTCCCCCTGGACAGCTTCAGGCTTTCTTTCTAATGGCATTAAAGTCACAGGCTTCCCTCTAGAGAAATAGGGGCCATGTCACTATACCCTTGGGATGTGAAAGGGAAGCTGCCCTTAGTAAAGATGGCTGCCATTTCTGACAACAGGACATTAGGGGAGGAATTTCCAAAGGGGCTTGAACATCTGAGGCACTGACTGCTGTGAAAGCCCAGGAGTAAGAGGGCCCGACTCCTTTGGGGCCTTTTCAACACCTAACCCTACAATCTTGTTGTTATTTTGGGAACAGCTCCATTTTTAGGGGCTCTGTCTGGAGAACCTCTTTCTCAAAGGGCCTCAGATTTCCTTCACACACTCTGCCTCAGCCACTCACCCAGGCTTCCACTTCTCAGGTGGATTTGACTTGTTCTGAGGATTTTAGGCAAAGTTTAAAATTCTGCTTTAAACAGAATCTTTGTTGCTGCAATAACTATGGAAAAGCCACTATTGCTCTGTAATTCTCACTCTGGGCTAGCCTGGAGGTTGGGCTCAGAGGGGCTGGTCTAGTCCAGTATCAAGCCCAAAGGTGAAGATTTGGGTTCAGATGAGCTGGTCTGATCCATTGTCAAACCCCAAAGGTGGGAAGCTGGGCTCAGAGAGGCTGGTCTGATCAACCCCCTAATCCTCAGCATTTGAGAACAACAGAAAATCTGCCCAACCCGTGAGCGAGGAGCTGTGCAAGCAACCTCCCCCTTTCACCAGGGAGCGAGGTCCCTGGCCATTGTGAGGCCGGTAGCAGACACAGCCCCATTTCAGCCACAGGGTCTGTGGCTTTTCTTCTCTCTGAACCTTGGGGAGCACGTGGCAGATCAGAGAGCGCCTGTGGCTTCTCTGCTCCCTGCAGATCAGCAGCGGAGAAGCCAGATCAGAGAGCCACGGCATTTCTCTCACTGAGATACTAAGGAGCAGAACCTGAGAGACGGCGCCTGGATCCCCAAGAGGCAGATGCCACCGTGGCATTGCCAGACTGTGAGGTTATCACAACTTGTCCCCATGATCCTGCTGCTGGGCCTATGGCTTCTCTGTGAGTATGGGCACAACGGGCAGGGTCGGGCTTTAGGAGAAGGCTGAGAGGAGACAGGCAGAGTATTGTTTGCTTAATTAGTCCTGAGAGGCATGTTCCAGGTGGGCTGTTAGACTGGCACCACTGCCCTAGACCCCACAGAGGCCTGTGCCAGCCCTGTCTCCGCCCCCCACACACACCCACACACCCACACACACCCCTGGTCCCCAGTACCTCCCTAGCACCGCCACACACTCTTACTTTTCCCTGCTTATTGTTTTCTATATCAGGGGATTTAAAGCACTTTCAACCCTTCAGGCAAAATCCACATATTTTAACAGCTGCAATGTCTGTGCAATCGCAGGCCCACGCCCTAGTATGGACCCACCACTGAGTGTTGCCAGGGCCATTTTAAATCACTCATTTATCTGATCCACATGTGGGGGAAAGGCGAGAGTTCGGGGAAGAGCTTTAGGAATGATGCAAGGTCTGGAATAGCTGCCTGACACTGAGAGGCTGGCGGAACTCAGTCTGGTTAGCTGATGAGAGAGAAGGTTAAAAGGTGACTTGATCACAGCACATAATCCCCTCTGCAGGGAGATTTCTGACAGCAGAGGTAGATTTCTTTAATCAAGCAGACAAAGTCTGAATGAGAGCCAACAGCTGGTAAGTGAAGACAGACTAATTCCAACTGGAATAAGGCCCACGTAGGGAGGGTGGCTCATTTACCACTGAAGAAGATTAACAAGGGAAGCAGTTTGATTCTCTGTCACCTGGAGTTATTAAATGAGGAGTGGATGCCTCTTTAAGAGATGCTGTCTAGCTCAAACATAGGTTCTTGGCTAGATGCATGAATCACCTTGTCAGGTTTTCTGGACAGTCCTTTGCAGGAGGTTAGAGCCAGATGATCACAATGGTCTCTTCCGGCCTGAGAATCCATGGGTCTAGGACCCCTTTACTCAGCAGTACAGCTTGGTGGGTGAGAAGCCATTGCAAGGAAGAGGGATTAGTTGGAAGAGTCTAATTAACAAATGCAGTTTATTGCACAGGTGAGATTTAAAGGAGGGGATTCCACAGCTGTCACCAGCCTGTGTCAGTATGTTGCCTTGCTTGGAGACTGTCCATTGATTTTAAACTGAATTAAGTGTTCTCCCGCACATCTGGCTGCACTACTAACAGGAATTTGTATTTTATTTAAAAGGTTCGCTCGCTGCAAGCCAGGAAATGTGTAGATCTCCCGGTGAGTGTCAGTTACTTTAGAAGAAGAGAAGGTGCCTAATAATGAGTGCGGTGGGGCTAGGAGTCAGAACTTGGAGTGGGTCTAGTGGGTTAGAGCAGATCACTGGGAGGTCAGGACTCCTGGGTTCCATTTTTAACTCTGACACACAAAACCCAAATCTGCTTCCTGTGGTAGAATTCCTTGTAACTTCGTTCGGAGTACGATCAGACCAAATCCTCTGTTGGTGTAAACGGGTTCATCTCTATTGAAGTCAAAGGAGCCGCATCCATTTACACCAACTGAGAATTTGTCCCATCAAGTTTCAGCACCTAATGTAAATCACTCAGGCCCAAATCCAGTGACCATGTAGCCAGCACTGTGACACGTGAGGTGTCCAGTGAGCGGAGATAGATCAAACCTTGCTGAGCAGTGGAAATCGCACCCATTTGGTATTCAGTGGGGACTGAATTCAACCACTGGCATAAGTGAGTGCATGTCCTGCTTAGACCAGAGCTGGACCCTGACCCTGAGGACTCAGAGTATTGGGGTCGGTGCAGCATCAGTGTAAGTGTCTTGGGGCCTGACTCCCGCCTCTCGGGTGGGACTCCATTTACTTGAGGGGAGTTACTCCTGATTTATACCAGTGTGGGTGGAGAGACAGGCTGTTTGGGGTGATGGTGGCTGCTTTTCCTTGCACACAGCCGGGAGACGCTTTTCCTGTAACACTCACACCTCCCATCCCATCATACCCTTTACATCCCCAATGGGACAAGCTCCCTGGGATGCTCTAGCCATTGTGCGCTACTCCAGTGACCCCAGCGTCTGCCATCCCACCAGAAATGGTCCATTGATGTGGGTTCACATGGCAGCACAAAGCTGCTGATACACACAGGGGCATCCAATTCCAATGCCAAATGAGGGCAAATTTCACTCTCTGCCCCTCTGCCTATCTCCTGGCTGAACCCTTCTAATCTGTAGCACTGCACTGGCTTAGAAGGAGAGCATACACTGGGGCATCAGGCCCCAAAGTGGGGCAAGTAATGGCTAAAATCTCTGCACACTCCCAGTGCATCCTCTCTCTTCCTCCAGACACCGCAGCCTCAGGGAGTGACACCACCAAGGGGCCAGATCCCAGCTGGTGTAAATCAGCATTAATTCATTGGAGTCAATGGAACCAGATCCCCAGCTGGCGTCAATCGGCCTCACTCCAAAGGAATGAATGGAGCTTTGCTGATTGACACCAGTGGGGGATCTCGGCCCAGGTGTTTAACACTGGTGTGTTTGCTCCCCAGGCACTCTCCCTGCCCCGCGGCTGTTCCTGGACAGGCTGTCAGCTCATCAAGGGGATAAGGCCATGCTATCGTGTTTAGTCCCTTGTGGCATCCCAGTGACCCGCATTGTCTTCTGCAAAGATGAGAAGGAGATTTCTGTCCTGCCCAAGGGAGGAAACACGCTCGTCTACGACTCACCCTACACAGTGTCTCAGGAGAGTGCAGGGGCCTTTTACTGCCGCTACCAACTCAAGGATGACAATAATCAGGAGAACAATTCTCTCCCCAGTGATCTCCGGTACCTGCACCTGGCCGGTAATGCACTGCAGTCATGATGGGCTTCGTGCAGAGCGGTCATGGAGCTAGGACAGGATGGGGTACACCATGATATCTAGAGTTAATGGGACTAAATCGGGGGGGGAGGACAGATTATCTTCAT
Source organism: Chelonoidis abingdonii (assembly GCF_003597395.2). Lineage (NCBI taxonomy): Eukaryota > Metazoa > Chordata > Testudines > Testudinidae > Chelonoidis > Chelonoidis abingdonii. Next base: position 8,304,291 of record NC_133779.1, on the reverse strand, counting down.
CCAAGAATATTAAAGGAACTGGCACATGAAATTGAAAGCCCATTAGCGAGAATTTTTAATGAATCTGTAAATTCAGGGGTTGTACCATGTGACTGGAGAATTGCTAACATAGTTCCTATCTTTAAGAAAGAGGGGAAAAAAGTAATCTGGGTAACTACAGGCCTGTTAGTTTGACATCTGTAGTATGCAAGGTCTTGGAAAAAAAATTGAAGGAGAAAGTAGTTAAGGATATTGATGTCAGTGGTAATTGGGATGAAATACAACATGATTTTACAAAAGGTAGATTGTGCCAAACCAACCTGATCTCCTTCTTTGAGAGGGCAACAGATTTTTAAGGCAAAGGAAATGCAGTGGATCTAATTTACCTCAATTTCAGTAAGGGATTTGATATGGTTCCACACAGGGAATTATTAGCTATATTGGAAAAAACGGGGATCAGTATGAAAATTATAAGGAACTGGTTAAAGGGGAGACTACAACAGGTCCTACTGAAAAGTGAATTGTCAGGCTGGAGGGAAGTTATTAGTGGAGTTCCTCAGGGATCGATTTTGGGACCAATCTTATTTAATCTTTTTATTACTAACCTTGGCACAAAAAGTGGGAATGTGCTAATAAAATTTGTGGATGACACGAAGCTGGGAGGTATTGCCAATACAGAGAAGGACCGGGATATCGTACAGGAAGATCTGGATGACCTTGTAAACTGGAGTAATAAAAATAGGATGAAATTTAATAGTGCAAAGTGTAAGGTCATGAATTTAGTAACTGAGAACAAGAATGTTTGCTATAAGCTGGGGATGTATCAGTTGGAAGTGACGGAGGAGAAAGACCTGGGTGTTTTGATTGATCACAGGTGACTATGAGCCATCAATGTGATGGGGCCGAGAAAAAGGCTAATGCAGTCCTGGAATGCATCAGGCAAGGCATTTCCAGTAGAGAGATTGAGAGAAGTGTTAGTACCATTTTATAAGGCACTGGTGAGACCTCATCTAGAATACTGTGTGCAATTGTTCTCTCCCATGTTTAAGAAAGATGAATTCAAGCTAGAACAGGTGCAGAGAAGGGAACAGATATGATCCAAGGAAAGGAAAACCTACATTATGAGAGGAGATTCAAAGAGCTTGGCTTCTTTAGCCTAAACAAAAGAAGGCTGAGGGGAGATATGATTGCTCTCTACAAATACATCAGAGGAATAAATACCAGGGAGGGAGAGAAATTAATTAACATAAGTGCCCATGTGGCCACAAGAACAAATGGATATAAACTGCCCATCAGCAATTTTAGGCTCGAAATTAGGTGAAGATTTGTAACCATTAGAGGAATGAAGTTCTGAAACAGTCCTCCAAGGGGAGCAGTGGGGCAAAAATCCTAACTGACCTCAAGACTAAGCTTGATAAGTTTATGGAGGGGATGGTATGATGGGATAGCCTAATTTTGGCAATTAATTGGTCTTTGATTATTAGTGGTAAATATGCCCAATGGCCTGTGATGGGATGTTAGATGAGTCGGGATCTGAGTTACTACAGAGAATTCTTTCCTGGGTGTCTGGCTGATGAGTCTTGCCCACATGCTCAGGGTTTAGCTGATCACTATGTTGGGTCCGGAAGGAATTTTACTCCAGGGCAGATTGGCAGAGGACCTAGAGGTTTTCCACCTTCCTCTGAAGCGTGGGGCACGGGTCACTTGCTGGAAGATTCTCTGCATCTTGAAGTCTTTAAACCATGATTTGAGGACTTCAGTGGCTCAGACACAGGTCTGATACAGGAGTGAGTGGGTGAGATTCTGTCGCCTGCGTTGTGCAGGAGGTCAGTCTAGATGATCATAATGGTCCCTTCTGACCTTAAAGTCTATGATTCTGTGAAAACTTCCCTCTCTGTCCCTGACATTTCCCAGGTGAGAACTCTGTCCCCGGGGGGAATTTAACAATATTTTTAGTGACTCTCAGCCACTGTTGAGTTTCATGGTGAGGAAAAGCAGGTTTTTCCCACTAATTAAAAGACAAAATATCATGATCTTCTCTGAGGGGCAGAGTGTGAAAATGGACAAACCATCACACAGATACTCAGCAGGTTTAGTGTCATCATGGTCTACTTTACTTTATTAAAACCTTCATGGAATACAAGTACAGAACAGAGCAGCAAGACTAGCTGATTTTTATTTTTTTGTTGTTCACTGGCTATTTCAAAAAATCCGGGGGTGGGGAAACTTGTTTCAGATTGACTTGAAAACAATTTTTTTTTTCAAAATTTTCAGTGAATCAAAAAGTTGAGAAAAACCTGCTTGAGGTTGTTCTTCTACTTCTCCTTTGTATCAGGCTTTTGGCTGTTTGAAGTGATGTGTGATCGCTGTGTATCTGCCCCACAGGTGGCGATGGCTCTGGAGGGGGCACATCACCCCAAGGTAAATGATTTTGCTCCATGCTGTGGGATTTCCCTGTAGGAAAGCGGGAGGGCTGGGCTGGGATGAGGGGGCAGCACATGCCGGTCTCAGCAGGGAGACTTTGCCCTGCCACAGGTGCCTGGGTGGGCAGGCAGCTACATGGGCTCACCTCTGTCTGAGGAACGTAAAATCTCCAGGCAGCCCCACATTCCACTATCTGCTCCCTAGTGAGCCCTGGTATCTGCACGTGGCCGGTAATACTCTCAGCTAGTGTTTACAAGGGGTGAAGACCCTGCTGGGCAGAGGGGCAAAGAGGAACTGGGCTGGTGACCTGTGCTGGCCCCAGCACAGAATCTCAGCCCAAGTGACGAGGATTCAGATAGTGGCTGTTAACATGGCCCCAGCTATGGTCGAGGGGCCCAGCTCACCTCCGCGCCCTCATGGATTGCCGTCGGTGTCACTCCATCACAGTCACCTATTGCAATCAGTGGTGTTGCACTGGTGTCAAGCTGGCATCACACAAGGGTGAATCTGGGAAATCAATTTCTGTTATAACCCCCTGTCGTCAGTCACTCCTCACTCTGGGAAACTTCCATCTCTTGTGCTGACTTTTTCCATGCTTGCCTCTGTCCCAGGGTGAATGGTTTTTGGGGTCGTAGCAGGAAAATAGAAGAACCATTGAGCCCATAGTGTGGCTGCTGCCCAGGTGCTAGTGGCAGGTGTGATCATTGTCAGTTTGGCTGCAATTCACGTGCTTGTGCACATGCTTTGCTGCAGTTCAGAAAACAAAGCTGCAAACTAACCGAGGTCAAACTAGAGTTGCTGAAAATATTTCACCTGAAAAACATTCCACAAAATAATAGGATTTAATCCAAAAAAAGTCGCTGAAAACTGGTAATTTTTACATTTTTATTTTACTTTAAATGAGAACTTTCAAAAATAGCCAAAAATGTTTCATTCCCAATGGAATTATTTTTATTTCCTTTTTCAAAAACAAATTTTTTTTTGAAAAATATTTCCCCTGCCCCTGCCTCCCCATTCCCCGTTTTTTGCCCCTCAGGGCAGCAGAATGAATGATGACCGGGGTGATTTTTTGTTTTCATTTTTACCTTTTTTTTTCTCTCTCTTTTTCTGCTCTGTAACTTTTCAAAACATCTCCAAACTCTGGCGAAATCACTTAATGGGAAAATGAAAGGGTGGCTCTGGCTACAGTACAGAATCGTTACACACACCGTACACCAATGGAAGCAGTTGTTCTCCCTGTGGAGGAACACCATGTCCACAAACAATGTTAGCTACACTGACAGAAACACCCTTTCCCTGCTATAACTGAAGCTGTGCTGAAAGGGTTATCTGCATAGGTGCTAGGTGGTCACTAATGACCCAGTGATTTCAGTGGGAGTTAGGTGCTTTGTTTTATATAGGCCAATATACTCCCTCTGCCCCAGGAAAAAAAAAGGTGTCCTGATTTTTCACACTTGCTATATGGTCACCCTAGATGGCTGCCAAGGTTAAAAGGGGCAGGTGCACAGAAGCTGAGCAAGGGCTGAAGTTGGCCTCAATGATCCCATGCAGCCCCAGGAAGGAGGGTTGTGGGACTCTGGACCCCCAGGAGGGGAACCCTCCCTCCCCCTTCCCCGAGATGTCAGCTCAGAGCCCAGAAAGAGGGCTGTGATATTCCTCTCCTAAAGGGGGAAGTTAGCACAGGAGGCCTGTGGGAACTTTGAATCAAAGCTGAACCGGGGATGGAGTAATTTGATGCCCTATAAGAGATCTAATCAATGAGATCCCATAAAGGGAGGAGGGTTCTTGGTTCAAGTGTGCTTGGCCCTGGGGCTCACATCTCTGATTCTGGATCCCTGCCCCAGGGGCTTCCACCCGCCATCCTGGATCCCTGTCCCAACCCCGGGGCTCACCCTTCATCCTGGATCCCTTTTGTGTTCTGGATGCTCCCAGCTCCACCCACGTCAGTTCCTGGGCTCCTCTGCGCCAGTCTAATCCCCTGTTTTTCTCTCTCTTCCCGGCTGCTCCAATTTTTTTTAGGACTGGGACCCATTGTGGGACTCGCCTTCACGGCCAGCCTGGCTCTGGGCCTGCTGGGCTGTTTTCTCATGAGGACAGGTAGGTGCCGGTGGGGTGGAGCATGAGCTGGGGTGGGCGGCTATTCCAGAGCATCGCTCTGACACGTTAAATCCCACTCCAATGGCAGTGAAGGGCACGTCTTCAGGATGTAACCTGGCTGAGGCAGGGGAGCTGAACTGACTGGTCTGAAATCACCCAGCACTGAGGTCTCTGGGTAGCTGTCCCCTGCACTAACCACTGCACTGTGCTGCCTCCATGGATTTGTGGCTGCAGGGATCTGTGCGTAGCTAGACACCAAAGACCAGCGGGGAGGTGCAGCACATCGGAGGCAGAGGTGCATACCGCCAAGGTGGCTCTGTCCTGACAGTCGCCCCAGGTTGTGACGTGTACTGAGCTCCCCTAACACTGTTTTCTTTCTCTCGGTAGTTGTGTCGTGCTGCAGGACTCACAGGTAGGAGGGAACTTGCCTTGACCCCCAGCTCCATTCTGGGGCTACTCCCTAGGTGATGCCCAGGTCTGGGGGGAGTCATTGCTGCTCTGCCTGGGACTCTGTCCTGAGGAGCTGACCTGGGCTGTAGCCCCTGGCTACCCACAATGCAAATTCTCCTGGGGTTCTGTGGGAGCCTAACCCTAATCTGGAAGCCTCATCCCCCCCGCCCCATGTGAGGGTGATGGTGCTGCTGCCCTCCTTCCCCCATCACTAATGGCAGCAGGGCCCTGGCCACAGTGCCAGGTGCTGCACATGGGACTGACACAACTCTCATTCCACACAGGGATCTTGGCCCAGAGCGGAGCAGCTCAGACTCTGAAGATCAGATCCAGTGTAAGAGCCTGTTGTTCTGGCACTGCCCTGGTGGGAGTTCGGCTCCCATCTTTTGTCTGTCTGTTGGCCTGCGTCAGAGTCCGGGGTGTTGGGGCCAGAAGGAGACCTGGGTAGCCAGGCCAGAAAATCCTGCCCTGATGGGGACTGTTCTCCCTGTTGCTTGAGCCTCTGGCCAGCCCAATGATGAGGTGATGGGAGCCCCCGGCCATGGGCAGGGATGAGACTTGCTGGAGCCCTGGCAGCATCTGCCACAAACTGCAGGGTTGCTTCAGGGGCCTGGGCAGACACCTCCCTGCATGGGGAGAAAGGAGACACATAAAACAAACAGCATTGCCCCATTATCTGGGCCCCACCCCTTCTCTGAGGCTCCGCCCCTGTGCAGTCCATCCCCTCTCCCTCTGTCGCTCTCCCCGCCCTCACTCACTAGCTCATTTTCACCGGGCTGACTCAGGGGGTTGGGATGTGGGAGCGGATGAGGGCTCTGGTGGGGGGTGCAGGCTCTTGGGTGGGGCGAGAAATGAGGAGTTCAGGGTGAAGGGGGAGTCTCCCGGCTGAGGCAGGGGATTGGGATGTGAGAGGAGATGAAGGCTCTGCCTGGGCATATGGGCCCTGGGGTGGGGCCGGCGATGAGGATTTGGGGTGGTAGGAGGAGGCTCCAGGCTGGGTGGTAGAGCTGAGGGGTTCAGAGTATGGAAGGGGCTCTGGGCTGAGGCAGGGGGTTGTGTGAGAGGGGGAACAGGCTCTGGACTGGGAGTGCGGGTTCTGGGGTGGGGTCAGAAATGAGGAGTTCATTGTGTGGGAGGAGGCTTCGGGCTGGGGCAGGGGGTTGGGGTGCAGGGGGTGTGTGAAGGCTCCGGCTGAGGGTGTGGGCTCTATAGTGGGGCTGAGGATGAGGGGTTTGGGGTGCAGGAGGGTGCTCCACGCTGTGGCCAAGAGTTTCAGAGGATAGCAGGGGGATCAGGGCTGGGGCAGGGGGTTGCAACATGGTGGGGGTGCAGGAATGCAGGTTCCAGGTGGCGCTTATCTCAAGCAGATCCTGGAAGCAGTGGCATGTCCTCCCCCCAGCTCCTATGTAGAGGCACTGCCAGGTGGGTCAGCTTGCTGCTCAGTCTACAGGTGCCTTCCCTGCAAATCCTATTGGCTGCAGTTCACAGCCAATGGGAGCTGCAGAGCTAGCACTTTGGGTAGGGGCAGCGTGAGGAGCCCCCTGGCTGCCCCTACCTGCAGGAGTCAGAGGGGGGACATGCCGCTGCTTCCAGGAGCTGCGTGGAGCCAGGGCAGGTAGGGAGCCTGACTTAGCCCTGCTGTGCCACTGACAGGACTTTTAATATCCTGGTCAATGGTGCTGACTGGAGCCACCAGGGTCCCTTTTCGACTGGGTGTTCCAGTCGAAAACCAGACACATGGCCGCCCTATCCAACATGGGCAGCAGGCTGGGTACCCAGTGTCCATTAGGCCAGCCAGCCTGGTAGGGCTCATACTGCTGTGTCCGGTGCAGGGGTGGCTCTAGGTATTTTGCCGCCCCAAGCACGACAGTCAGGAAGGTACCCGGTCCCGCAGATTCGGCGGCATGCCTACGGGAGGTCTGCCGAAGCCGCGGGACCAGCGGACCCTCAGCAGCCATGCCGCCGAAGGCAGCCTTCCTACTGTCCTCGTGGCAACCGGCAGAGTGCCCCCCATGGCTTACCGTCCCAGGCACACGCTTGGCATGCTGGTACCTGGAGCTGCTCCTGGTCCAGTGCTGTCTCTCCTCAGTGGGCCCAGCTGGGGTCAGGGATGGATCTGTGTCCCTGGGGGACGTGGAGCAGTGTCTCTCCAGAGTGTGGGGCGGCTTGTGAGGATGCACTGACCTTGATTCTCTCCCCCAGACACTGTGGTCACCGGAGCCCGCGCTGACCAGGTGAGTCGCCGTGCCGGTACTCAGTTTGCTGGGTTTGGGCAGAACGTTCCCATGGAAACAGACACCAGGAGTTACAGCTAAATCTGGGAATCCCCTGGACTTATCCCAGTGTCAGAACCTCAGGCCTGGCCAGTAGTGAGGGTCACCACGGGGTGATCCCAGCCCCAGGAGATAAATAGTGACCCTCTTGGCAGGAAGGAGGAAAGAATTGAAGAATCTTGAGTTTAATCCTTCAGTCAGTTTCATGTCACTGTAGCTCCACTGGAGTCAATGGGATCAGATCCGCCACTGGTGTAAATCAGCTGTAGCTCCATTGATGTCAATGAACCAAATCCCCAGGGAGTGTAAATCAGTCTCACGCCTGTGACAGCAATGGAGTGATGCTGATTTACACCAGCTGGGGATCTGGCCCCATACATGCAATAGAAGAAAGGAGAAGGATTTGTCTGTGGGTCCTTGATGACATCCCATCTCAGCTGGGGGAGTTTCCCTGACTGACCCACGGCTTGTCTCATCCTCGGAAGCCCCAGCTGAGGGGAGCGCTTGATCGTGTGGCGGACTCCAAGCCCCTGCATCCATCTCATTGATTCCAATAAGACTGAGGCACACGGTTAAAATTAAGACCCATGCTCCAGCACCCTCCTGAGCATGGCGCTCCCCTGCCCCAGCTCTAAGGAGGGGCCATTCCTCTCCTTCCCCTTTGCCGCATCCTGAGGCCCTGCTCAGGGCTCCTGCCCTGGTGCTCCCTTGTAGATAAATTCAGACTGGAAACAGGCTGTAAATGTTTAACCGTATAAATGTATTGACGTCCCAGCAGCCCAGAATGGACGGGGACGAGGCTGTGACGTACGCGGTGGTAGGAAAAGGCAGCTCTGGAGTGCGGGACACCCGGATGGCTCCGTAGCACTGGGTAAGGGTGACACTCTGTGAATAGTCCCACGTGGGATGGGGGTTGTGTAGGGTGACCAAACAGCAAATATGAAAAATCAGGACGGGAGTGGGGGGCTAATACACGTCTATAGAAGACAAAGCCCCAAATATCGGGACTGTCCCAATAAAATCAGGACATCTGGTCACCCTAGTTGTTCTCCCCACAAAGCCAGTGAAGGGACTGGCTGGGGGGTGCAGGATCTAACCCAGCCTCCCTGCCAACTCAGAGCCTCCATCTCCTCCACCTGCTACCAAGGTCTGTGCTGGGACCCCTCACTGGCTCCCCTTGCCTGGCCCCGGAGCTCACTCATCTGGAGCCTGATCCCCTGCCCTTCCCTAGCATTTTATAACCCCAAGAACCAGCGGTTCAGACTGGGGAGTGAGCAGCATCTGAGCAGGGGGGCTCCAAGGCAAGGAACTACCCCAGCTCTCCATGCAGATATGGGAACCGATGAATAACACAGGATGTCCAGGGCTGTCACCAGCCCATTGCTGGGGAGTGCTCCCCCACCCAGCGCTCAGGGAGATATTGGGAAGGGGTGGGAGGCAGCTGCATTTGAGCTGGTCACTGGGATTCCCTCTCACTTCCCCACAGGATTCCCAGTGCCCCACAAGCCTGCATGAGCCCCACACTCACTGCCAGCCTAAGCAGAGCCCCAGGAAGGAGACTGTGATGGAGCCTGTTTACCAGCCAGCAAGAACCAACATTTGGGTCAATTGATGATACAGGGGAAGCTCAGACTCATCTTGGATGTGGCTGAGGCCAGGCTTCACGTCAAAGCCCGTTGTTCTAGTTACAGCAGAACCTTCCTGGCTGAAGTTCCCACTCTGGAGGCCTGCACATAAAATCCAGGGCCTGCTGCAGCTCAGCCATAGAACTGACAAGCCTTGAGGGCAAATAATATGGTGAATTCATGGTACTGGGGCTGGAGCCGTGAGGAGTAAAATCTGGGTTTGGACACAAGACAGCGATTTAACATGTGAGAACTCTGGAAAAGTCCATTGGGTTGGTAGGAGCTCCCATGCCATGTTTATGTGAGTTCCAGTGGGTGGGCGAGGAATGTGCAAAGAGTGAGTTGAGGGTTGATGGCTAGAGGTGGGTTTTTTTCTGGTGCCTGGATGAAGGCATCAGGAATGGATGCTCAAGACACCAGAGACTAGTCCATTAGGGGCTGTATGGTCCAGGCAACTAAGAAGGCAGCACTGAGACCAAGTTCTTAGGACGTAAGATCCAGGAGTTTCTGAGAAGCACGATCTGCAGTGAGACTTTCCCGTGTTCAAGAGGGTAAAGAGGGCACTTCTAGATAGACAATCACTGAGTTCATTCTTGGCTTTACATGGAAGTAATAAAGTAAGAGTTTGTTAAACAAGCCCAGAATAGTGTTGTGGTGACTGTCTGTTCCTGCCCGCGCTTTGAAGAGCACCTACCCTATTTATCAGCGAGTATCCCACTCCTGGGGGCTGAAGGCTGGGAATAAGGTAGAACAGCGGGGGAGGACACAGGTAAAATTTCCACTTGTGAAGCTTGGTGGTGGCAGGAGATACATAACCCCAAGGCATAGGAACCAGAGATTGTAACAGATGGCTATATTGTATAATGGGCACTAGGGTCAGCAGATGGTGAGGGGTGGGAAAGGGGTGTCTATGCGCTAAGGAGAAAATGATTATGTGCTGATTACCTGCTACAGGAATCTGAAATCAAAGGCCCAATCTGCATAAAGAAATAGGCTGATCTGCCCAGTCTGGGTTCTGGTTATGAAACAGTTACAAATTGGTAACCTCAGGGAAAATCTAGTTGTGGGTTTGGAAGGACTGACACCTTCCGCAGTCTGAGGTGAACATCGGAACATAAGAATGGCCATACTGAGTCAGAACAATGCTCCATCTAGCCCAGTGTTCTGTCTTCTGGCAGGGGTCATCTGAGTAATGTCTTCTTAAATTTTATCAATTTTCAGACCACTCTGACTTTTCATAGGGGTTTAAAGAAGGTGCCAAATTCAGCTTTAAGCAGGGACACATCGGCAAGTTGAACTCTGGAGAAGTGACCGCCCAGCTGCCATTCTTCTCTTCTGTGACTCTGGCTCGGGTCTGATTTCAGTCTTAAAACCACAATGTTCAGCAGAAGACCTGTCACAGAAGAGCTGGGAGAGCAACGTCCCTTTGGCCGCAGGAAGGCCGGTAGCAGACACGGCCCCGTCTCTCACACGGGCTGTGGCTTTTCTTCTCTCTGAACCTTGGGGAGCACATTGCAGATCAGAGAGCACCTGCAGCTTCTATGCTCCCTGCAGATCAGAAGGGGAGAGGTCAGATCAGAGAGCCACAGAAACGTCTCTCCCTGAGAGGAGCAGAGACAGACAGGCCTTCCCTGCTGCCGAATCCCTGAGGGGCTGCTGCTATTCTCACCACTTCTCCCAATGGTCCTGCCACTGGGCCTCTGCCTGCTTGTGAGTATGGACACAATTAGCTGGGTTTAGCTTGTCTTTAAGGGAAGACTGAGAACTGCTAATGAATCATTTAATTATTTCTAGGACAATGGTTCTCAAACTTATACTGGTGACCCCTTTCACACAGCAAGCCTCTGATTGCGAACCCCTTATTATATATTTAACACAATTATAAATGCTGGAGGCAAAGCGGGGCTTGGGGTGGAGGCTCGCGACCACCCATGTAATAAATTCGCGATTCCCTCAGGGGTCCCGACCCCCAGTTTGAGAACCTCTGTTCTAGGAGGTATGTTCAAGGTCTCCTCTTTTTAGCTTCCACAGCTAAAAACCTCTAAGGAAGGAGATTCCACCACTCCTTAACCTGTTTTTTCACCACTGAGGGCTGCTCATCTCCTCCATATACTGTGTTGCCCAGTGCCGCACACTGGGAGCTGACCTTGTCTGAGAAGCCCAAGGCAAAAAAAAGCATTCAGTACTTCAGCTTTTTCCATATCATGTGTCATTAGGTTGCCTCTGTAGAACTGATAAATGAAATTGTTTTTAATTGTTCACTTTATTAGTGTAACTTCATAAGTAAAGTTTTATGAACCAAACAATATTCATTCATAAAACCAGGTTACCCCAATAACTGGTTAATTGACAATTAAGTCGCTTGTTGTGCTCCCCCAGTTCACATTCATTAGAAAAGTCCCCTGCTGCTCAGCTCAATTAAGCTGCTTGTTAAGAGCCATAGCTGTACAGCCAGCTCCCCTTCTAAGTTTCACTTTCAATCCAATTGCTGCCTAAATCACTGAAACTTGCACTGTTTCAATATTGTAACTTCTGCTCACTGCTCGTCATTCCTTACACTTGTCCATATCGTAATTCAAACTCCATTTTACAACACTTATTCCATTTTATGAAAGCCTGCTGCAACCTTCATTCTGCAAAGCCCTGCTGTAATCTTATTAGTTCAGTTTAGACTTGTGAATGAGGTATGGATGGATGATGGAATCTACCTCCAGATCCAGCCCATCCTGATGAAATAAAGTTTAAACACCAATGGCTGAAGATGCAGACACCAGTCCTGACAAAGGAAGAAGAGTCCACCCTAAAAAGAAAAGAACAAAGGTACAATTGAAGAAAGATGAAAGCCAGGTCTAAGGCTGAAAGTCAGGTCTGCAATTGATGGGTGATCAATCACACCGAACCCAGAGACAATGTCACACAGCAAGACCTATAGACTCTTGGTTCAAACAAAAGCCTATAAAAAAAGATAGGTAAGATGGAAGACTTTGAGGGATAACGGTCTGCTGTCAACATGGAAAGGCATCAGTGCGCACTCGACAGAGACCCAGCCCTTCCTCGTGCCTGGCTTTCCTGGCCAATTAGCCACCACGAGCTACGATCCCAAGCTGCGAAATCAAGCCACAACCTCAAGCTACGTTCAGGACTGGTAATTATCCAGCAGCTGTAGAACATTTAGGGGGTGCGTCTGTGTAAGTATTAGGTATTAGCGGTTATAGATCAAGTTGTTATCATAATAAACGTGGCATCTTTGCCTTGTCCCCTAAAACAATCCTGTGTAGTTTTGTCTGCATAACACTTCCCCCATTCAGTAAGGGTCCCACACTTTCCCTCTTCTTCTTCTTGTTGCTAACGTACCTTTAGAAACTCTTTTTATTATCCTTCACATCCCTTGCTAGCTGCAACTCCAGTTGTGCCTTGGCCTTCCTGATTATATCCCTGCATGCTCAAGCAATATTTTTATACTCCTCCCTAGTCAGCTGTCCAAATTTCCACTTCTTGTAAGCTTCCTTTTTGAGTTTAAGCTCAGCAGAGATTTCACGGTTAAGCCAAGCTGGTCGCCTGGCATATTTGCTATTCTTTCTGCACATTGGGATGGTTTGTTCCTGTGCCCTCAATATGGCTTCCTTAAAAAACAGCCAGCTCTCCTGGACTCCTTGCCCCCTCATATAAGCCTCCCACGGGATCCTGCCCATCAGTTCCCTAAGAGAATGATTCTTCTGGATTTCTTCCAATTTCTTCATGACGTTTACTATATTGGGTAAATAATCTGTCATAAAAAGATGACCTAATCAATCCTGATTGGATGAAACTCCACGGATAGTACTGTGGAATTGTCAAAGTACTTCAGAGGAAGCATGGCCATGAATCTTTAGAAGTGGAGGCAGATGGTATCCCTGCCTAAACCATAAACTTCAGAAGCCATGTGTCCTGCACCTCCTCCCCTACAACCTGGCCATCAAGTGGGTGATTGCTCTGTTATGTTACCAGCATATACATAGAGAAGTTAGATAAAAACATCAGTATTGTTGGAAGGTTAAAGCATAATACAACTTTATTTCTTAGAATTCAGAATGACACCACCAAAACCAGAGAGAGGCAAAGCAGGCTGCTCCCTAAGGCAGTGAGACACACCTCACATTACTTTAGTTCGGGCTGGCTCTTACAATCCAGACTGACACAGATCACATGACTTCCCTCAGAGCCCACGAGCCTACAAGCAGTACTAGGAACTCCCTTACAAATTAAAGTGATAGCCCTCAATTCTGCCACCATTTTCAATACACCTCAGAACCCAACATCTAAGACAAGTCATAGATAAGGCTGCGAGATTGTCATGGAGGTAATGGAAGTCACCTCCGTGACTTCTGCAGAGACTGGTGTGGCTGGCTCCAGGACTGCCCGAGCACCTCAGGCAGCTCCTGGGCCAGCCTCACCATCTGGTGCTGGGGCAGTCTTGGGTCACCGCGCCCTCCTTCCCTCCCCACCCCCACCACAGCAGCACCAGGAGTTTGGGTGTGGAGGGGGCTCAGGGCTGGGGGTTGGGGCTCGCGAGGGGGTGAGAGCTCTAGACTTACTTTGTGGAGGCTACCCAGAAAGGACAACATGTCCATCCCTCTCTCAGCACCTATCTCTGTGTGCTTCCTTTGCGGGCAGGCACCGCCCCCACAGCTCCTATTAGCTGCAGTTCCCAGCCAATGGGAGCTGCAGAGCTGGCAGTGTGCAGAGCTAGGAGCTTAGGAAGGGACATGTCACCACTTCCGAGAAGCTTGGTAGGGAGTCTGCCACCCCTGCCAACTTCTCTCCTCCATCACCAGCGGGAGTCCCGGGTTGCTCCCACCTGTGGGTCCCCCAGACCACCCCCAAGCACTCGTGGTGCCCCCAGACTGCCCCCCAAGCACCTGCAGTTCTGCCCATGCACCTGTGGCACCTCCCAGGCTACCTTCCAAGCACTCATGGCACCTTCTGGGCTGCCCCCCCAGCACTCGCAGTGCCCCCCAGGTCATCCCCCCCGAGCACTTCCCCCCTACCGTGCACACCCAGGGTGGGGGGGAATATGTTTATATATCATTATCTTAGTTGTTTGGTTTAATATATTGACATGACACAATGTTTCAGTTTGTGTAGGGGGTTTGGGCATATACACCTGAAATTTTGTGTCATGTCAATGATCCTTAAGTCAGAAATTGAGGAATAGAATCTAAGATTTATGGGGTGATTTTACAAACCCGGTGTCTTAGAAAGAAACCCTGATCTATTGCTTTCATGCCCACGTAATTCCGTCGTAATTACTGACATTTTGCTTCTGATTTAAATACGGGCTTCAGATCATTGAAGAGAACTATAATCTACTGTACATCTACCCTACAGATATACCTAGCGCCAGCAACTCTGGAGGGGAAGCATCTGCCAAAGGTAACCAGTTTTCTTTAGCTCTGTGTGATTTCTCTGTAAGAAGAGGGAACCCTTGCACTGAGATTAGACAATTTTGGCCTGTCCTAACTGGGAGCAGCCCCAGGGTGACAGCCTAACCCACCAATGAGAGTGTTACAAATTTCCCTCGCTGCCTAGCCACAGAGGCTGTAGCTTGTTACAGCCGATGACTTCAGAGCCTTAGTTCTTTAGTTCATGAAATAGCAGCTGATGTTTTCAGCTCTGGAGGTCCCCAGTTCAGTCCCAATGTATCAACCCAGATTCCAGTTGTCAGCACGTCTCAGAAAGGGCCCCAAGGGTGCAGAGCAGGGAGCTGAGCAGGTGCTAGGGCTGGACACCGGAGGTGAGGGGGCAAAGAGGCAGCAGTGAGGAAGATCCTTGCAGGAGCAGCCGCCCCCTGGCTTGTCCACAGGGCCGGCTCCAGGCACCAGATGAGAAAGCACGTGCCTGGGGAGACACATTGTAAGGGGCGGCATTCCTGCCAATCTTGGGGCAGCCAGTCCAGCCCTGCAGGGACACGGACCCTGGCTGGGGGGTGTGGGCAGGAACTAGCGATCCCTGCCGCTCATCATGCCGCTGGGCTCCCCGGGACGCGCCCCACCCCGCCACCTGCACCGACCTCCGCCTTCCGCGCCACTCTGAGCCCGGCCTGGCTGAGCCTCCTTTAAAGGAGCGGCTGAGCCACCACCTCCTGCAGCCCCTGGGCACCAGAAGGAGGGAGGGTTCTGCGATGGCCTGGCAGACACTGGAGGGAGGGAGGGTTCTGCAGCAGCCCAGCGGGCAGTGGGGAGGTGTCCCATTGATCCCAGAGCTGTTTGCACTGTGTCGTGCCCCGCTGCAATGCCGGCCCCGCGCAGAGGTTGCAGATCCCAGCCAGTGCTGCCTGTGTTGGCCCCCTCGGAGCCTGCCCATCCGGGAGAGACACCTCAAGGCCGGAGGGGGAGCCCCTCTCGCCCGGCAGCGCCTGACTGCCCATGGGAGGAGGGAGCGGGCTGGTGCTGCCCTTCACCCCCCTGCAAGCCTCCTTTACTGCCTTCCTTGCAGCTGCCGGTTTTTTGTTTGGTTTTTTTTTTTTGCTTCGGCAGTCCGTCTGCCTTTTTTTTTTTTCCTGGGGCAGCAAAAAAGCTAGAGTCAGCCCTGCTCGTCCAGGATGTGTCATTGCTGGGTGAAATGCCCCCCAGCCAGGCAGGGAGTGGGACTTGTCTTGTCCATTTGCTCCCACACTCAGCCCCATGGCACATGACCTCTCACCCTGCTCTCCCCCACATTCCAGCGCCTGCTGTTCTGCTCTGGGTCTGGATCCTGCGCTCCACCCTGGTCCTGCTCCTCCTGATGTCTGCCCCCATCTTCACCTGCATCATGGAGAAAAGAGCCATCGCTCAGCCTGACACGGAGCAACAAGAGAAGTCTGCTGGGAATGGCAGGGGAGAGCCCCCCTATGCTGAGAGGAATGGCAGGGAAGAGGAGGCTGGAGGTTCTGGGGATCCGTGATGGTCCCTGGAGGCACACAGGGCTGTGAGGCACTTCACTACCAGCTGCCCCTAGCATGATCAAGCCTTGTCTGTGCCCACCAGGGATCAGCTCTCTGACTCCCCCGGCTACAGGCCACACAAGCTGTGCCCTCTAGATCTCTCGAGGTGGCTTCTCTCCAAGTTGGCAATAGGCACACTCCAGCCCCCAGTCCTCCGAGCGTCCCTCTGCTGCTCCCAGCCCCTGTCCCACGGGGCATTCACAGCAGTCACAGATCTGCTGCTCCCAAAGGAACAGGGCTCCCAGCTGACCAGTTCCACCTCCAGTCACCGCCCTGATCAACGCACAGCCCTAGATCCCTTCATAGCGACATCAAGGACAAGTGATTTCATAGAGTGTAGAGATTCGAGAGGTTGCAAGGAGAAGGGTTGGAAATAAATGGCTCCAAGGCAAATAAAATCATACCACATTGACTAGAGCCTAGACTCATTGAACGAGATACTTTTCTGTCTGGTAGAGCAACGCTCACCCCACAGTCCTTCCAGGGTTTTACTCCAGGCTTGGCAGTGATCTCCTGTTCCTGAGATAAATGCTGTCAGCCACCTCCTGGGTGAAAGGGAGCTCTTGCCCCCTCTCCTCTTTCTTTGTAGGTACAGACCATTGTCTCTTCCCAGAGGAGTTCTCTCTTCTGAGACTTATCCTGGGGGTCCTTTGTCCGACGCTTGGTCTACACTATCAGCGTACGTCAGTCTAACTACATCGATCAAGGGTGTGGAAAATCCACATTCCTGAGCTACACAGTTCTACTGACCTAACCCGCAGTGCAGACAGCGCTGTGTCAACAGGAGGGCTCCTCCCATTGGGCTAGCTACCACCGCTCATGGAGGTGGAGTACCTACGCTGAGAAGCTCTCTCATAGGTAGAGTAGGTAGGCGTCTTCACCAAGCAGCACTGTAAGTGTAGCCAAGCCCTTTGTAGATTCTCAGGCCCGCACCTGGCCCAGTCTGTGAATATAGCCTGTCTCCACGGCTGTGCTTTGTTCTTTGTGCTGACTGGCTCAACTGAAGGGATTGCCATAGCGCAGGTGACAAGCTTCACTTTAACACTTCTGGAGTCTAAACTTTTACATTTTACATCTCTCTTAAGCTATGTCCCGTACAAACACCTGGCTGCAATGATGGCACTCAGTGCGTGAGCAGTGACACATTCACTTAATAAGGGTTTAATTTTCACTCCTGCAGGGCCAGGCTTGGGGAGAGGGAGCTGGATCCAGCAGGAGAGAGCTGTGGGCCTTGCTCCCAGCCCACTCTGAGCTGTTCTCTACCAGCTGTCCCAAAGGGTGTTTGCCTGCCCTCCCTGGGGCTGGACCTGGGGTTATTCTCCCAGCTGCCCAGCCATACTGAGAATGCAGCACAGCCACCATCCCCGAGAGAGAAATGAGCACAGCACAGGAGTGACTGTGTCACGAGAGCAGCATCACTCTGGGACTGTGTCTATAAATAGTGCTGGGCCGAGGGGTTGGGGTTGGGGGAGGAGACGCGCCTGTGCTGGGAACAGCGACCACAACCTGTAACCACAGCCCAGTCTCCAAGCTTGTCTCACACGCAGCAGGGGGCTCTGTTTATAACTAAGCTTGGACAGATGTGATTGTTATTGATAAATATCAGTGAACATCAAGTTCCCTGCACACACACAAACCCACGAGAAAATATTTCCATCGATAATAAACATTTGCAGATAAGCAAGTAAGAGAAATGCTGCTTGAGACATTGTTAGAGGTTGATTTGGGGATATTTACTGTGTATATTTTGACATAGAATTATGACAATTTGTGTTTTAATGGTTATAAAACTTTAACCTTTTGAATCTCAACATTTACTGTCATTAAATAATTATTGTCTGACCCCCTTGTAATTTCCTCCACTGTGAAATATAAATCAATAAATATAAAAATGTTGCTGGAAACCCATGATTTTAGCCAACAGTGGACATTTAAATTGATAACAAAAATTTAAAAACCCTTAAAAATCAACATTAACATTGTCAAAATTATTAAAAAAAAATTAAAAATTGAATTCTACGAAGCCTATTTATAACCCAGGGCTGGGACCTGCATGCACCACCTGGGGGCATCCTCCAGAAACAGATACAGCACATGTTATGGGGGTCAGTCATGTGACTCAGCCACACCCCCTCCCGAGTGATGTCCCAGCACCTCCATCGTGATCTGCCCATGTGATTTCAAACACCACATTTATCTTTGGCCTTTCCTCCTTGTTCTGGTGGCGGCAGGTAGGGACCGATTGCTGTAGCATGTCTTTCACCCTCCAGAACTCACAGCCACCTCTCAAGAATGGGAATCCTGCAGGAGACTTCCGCAACACTAGCATGATTACAGGCTTCAGCCACTGTCTTCAGCAGATCAAAGGAAAGCTGGTGACACCAGAGCCCTTTTAACTGATGGCCTGGCTGACTTGTTAAGACAATGGACTGCTAATCCATTGTGGTCTGTATGGCTGCATTCGAACGCCTCTTGTGGTCGTTGGCTTTCTTGTCTTGGCCATGGCCAGGTTTTTCCTCCATTGCTCTCATGGCCTTTCCTGCCAAAGCAACTCTTACAATAAACAGCAGAAGAAAAACTTCCAACAAAAGGGATGCCATAGCATGGCTTGTGCTAACTGGAACTTGAATCCAGCTGGCGAGACTGGGACTCTTACTAGCTGTTTCTGCACCACCGCAGGCCTTAATGGCTATATCTTCTATACCTGACTTTGGCTGATCAAAGGACGGCTGGTGGCAATGGGATCCTTTTGCATGATGATTTGGCCAAGTCATTAAGACAATGGACTGGTAATCCCTTGTGTTCTGAACATGTGAGTACAAATCTCACCTTTGTTCTTTGCTTTTACTCCTTGTTTTGGCTGTGATGGCTATTGAGTCCTTCCTCCATTCCTCTTCTGCCCCTTCCTGCCAAAGCAACTCTTACAGTGACCAAACGAAGAACAGCTCCCAACAAAGTGGTTGTGTTTTCTGTCAGTGGGAACTCTTGCATGAAACCTCTACATCCTGCCACGCCTAGCAATGTGCATTCACCTCCCCCAGGTATTTCCCATGTAACTGTCTGGCGAGTTGTTTGAAATAGTCCTTTGAAGCTCATAATGCTTCTGAAGATTTACACTGGTCACACCTCCCCCCTAGAGAAATTTCATACAACCCTCAATAATACAGAAACTTTGCATTTTTAATACAATGGATTCCAATGTGACTTAAACTTTATTCAGGTAGGTTTGTCCAGGATATGCCAGGAAATTGTCATATCTGTCCCCCACCCTAAATGCCTACAATTCCCTGAGAGGGGTGCTTGTATCCCATAATGCACTGCAAAAAGTCCACACAAGACTATGTGCCTGATGGCGGCATGAGGGATGCTGGGATGATGACCCCAGAGCCACATACCTCTTACTGATGCAGCTATTGCAGTGAAAACGTGCAGCGCTGGCAAAGGCGGTTAAGTGTGCACATGCTCTAGTGCCCTGGCAGTGCTGGCGGCAGCAATGTTTCCATGAACACTTTTTTCAGAGCAGATGGTGTGAAGTAAAATACGACTCACTGAAGATGAAGTGAGGATGAAAGAAGAGTTGGCTTGTTGTCTAGAACAGGTGTGTACAGTCCAAAGGCTATTCTGTTCCTGGTCCTTCTCCTGAGACGACCTCCTGCACAAGAGGAGATGCTCCCCCGCCGGCCTGTGCTAGCATCAATAGGAGCTTCGTGAACACAGCTGACCAGGAGGGAAACGAGCCCCATCACTTCATGTCTTTAATGCACTCTGTCAGAGGAGCTAGACGTTCACCCCTGCTCAATTCAGCTGCAGTATAGCACTCCCAAGGGAATCAGATATGGCTTGAAGGTCTGCCTTGCTGAGGGGCTCAGTGGGGATGGCTCTGGTTGCAGTGGCAGACTTGTAACAGGACTGAGCAGCAATGGGACTTGTGCAAGCTGGATATGTTTGTTTCGTGGATACTAAGTTTAACAAGACTCCACTATTCAAACTGCCCCTGCTCCATGAGTATCAGATTTGGTGAGCCCAGACAGGAGAGGCTGAATTGCAATGATCTGACCTCTCTGAGAGATGAACCCACCAAAGCTTCTGCAGACTGCTCCAGAGAAAACTGCCAGGGAAGATTTAATTGTTTGTAAGCGCTATGGCTGGGAGAGCATTACATGACCTGTAGTGGAGGTAGGAGGACTCTGATATCAGCTAAAGAATGAATATTTAAGAGAAGTCTGTGACTCCCTGGGCATTTCTGGGACAAATCACAGTGAAACTGCAGCCAAAAGCTGCTTGACCTTACCCAAATATATAAGAATTAATTTCAATAGTGAAGAGCCAAATCCACTGGAAGATCAGGGATTGTCTACATTGCTGGCATTAAGAGAGAAGATTCTACAGGCTATTGCTACAGCAAAAGAGAAGCAAAAGATCTGTCAGTCCCATCCCAGAAAAGAAAACCAGTGTTAAAGAAAGATTTTACAATAACAGGACAGTTTGGGAACTCCCTACAAAAGGACAGGTTAAACCAAAGCAGTTTGGCTTATCAAATTGCAAATGGTGTTGCCAAGAGGAACACTGAGGCTGAGATAACGGATACTGTCATCAGGGCAGTTTGCCCAGGATTGAGTTTCAGGAGCTACTTGGAGTGAAAAACTAATCTGAGCCTGCCAAAACTGTGTCCCCTTTTCCCCAGATCATTGATGAAAA
The DNA here is from genome assembly GCF_003597395.2 of Chelonoidis abingdonii. Lineage (NCBI taxonomy): Eukaryota > Metazoa > Chordata > Testudines > Testudinidae > Chelonoidis > Chelonoidis abingdonii. The sequence continues at coordinate 8,283,784 of NC_133779.1, read as the reverse complement.
TGTTGAACAGCACCACTCCCAGTACAGATCCCTGGGGAACCTTGCTATTTACCTCTGTCTGCTCTGAAAACTGACCGTTTATTTATTTAGTAGACTAAATCCACTATCCACAATCCTTCACAGTTAACAAAGATAACAATGTGCTAACCTACATCCCCACCACTGCCAGGCTGAACCCCATAGCACACCGGTGGGTTGCAGAATTAGCTGACTTTAACTTCAAACAGTAGAAAACCTAAGTTTTCTCTGTGAGTACCAGCCTGTGCTAGGGGGCAGGGGTCTGAAGCCTGAATATGTGTCAGTGGGGCAGGATCTGAAATGAGATTGAGTGTGGGGGTGGCGGAAATCTGAGACCAGGGCTTGTGGGACAGAGGCTCTCAGACCAGGGGCTGGGATTCCATTTCCAGAGGTCTGGTCATTAATGCAGCTGTCTCCTTTCTGAACTGTTGGCTGTTCAGGCAGAGTGGGGGCTGGACCCTGAGTACCAAAGAGGCCAGATGGCTGGGGGAATGTTTGCATTACTAATGGGGAACTGAATCAAGGAAAAGAGGAGGTGAAACCTGAACCTTCACTCCAAAACTGAAACAATATTCTGCATCCTGATCAGGTGCCCTGGGGGTCAAGCCAGAGTCACCCATTGCCTGCAAAGGCAACAGGGCCAGATTCTGATCTCAGCTCCTCTCAGGTCATTCTGGAGTCACTGGCTGACTGCAGTTAGATCAGGGGCTGCATTCGCATCTCTCTTCTCAGAGTAAATAAAAATAAATATTGCAACCTAGTCAAGGTAACTGGATATTAGACCTTGTTTTGGCTGATAAAAATGTGGCTAGGGTTGCGAGGTGCCTAGTTTTCAACCAGAAAATCCGGTCAAAAAGAGGACTTGGCAGTGTCCAGTCAGATGTACTGCCTACAGTCTGGTTATCACAGACGGGAAGGGAGAGGTGCCGGGTCATCAACCCGAGCCAGCCCCCACTTAGCTCGGACCGCCTCCTACATGCATCTTGTGGGCAGGTAGGAGACTTCATGTCAGGCTGCAGCTCCATGGCAGAGGGAGCCCAGTGGGAGTGGGAGAAGAGAAGTGGAGAGGAGAGGATCCAGCTACAAGGAAGGGGGAGGAGAGAGTGCAGCAAGTGGGAGGGGGGCAGGGGAGGAGAGGAACGAACAGGGGGAGGGGCTTGAGGGAAAGGATGGGGCAGGGGTGGGGCCTTGGGGAAAGAGGCAGGGCAGGGAGGTCCAGTTGTCTGCAAAGAGGAAGTTGGCAACCCTAAATGTGAGCAATGCTGGCAGGTGGTTTAAGAGTATCAGATGCCCTAAAACACATTATTCAGCAAATTGTGAAAGTGGCTTCTTCAGTTAACCCCTCATCCTGGTTATCAGGGGAAGTGAAAGTAGAAATAACAAATAATAATATTAAACAGCTAGGAAATGGGGAACTTCATCTCAATGGGTGCAATTGAGGAGTTAGGAATTGCAGACACTTGGTAAGAAAAAACTAACAATATCAATGAAAAATCTATGGCATTTTAGGATAAGAACAATAAGGAGTTCTTGAAACATATGGAGAACAAAATATCCTAGCAATCAGTTTTGGTGCAGTTGGAGAAGAGGATGGTAAAATTGCAAGTCATGATGCAAAAAAAGGAGAAATATTACAAATATTTCTGTTCTGTATTTGGGAAGAAGTGGAATGACGTATCTACATCCTACAGTAATAGTGAAATACTTTCAATTTCAGCTGCACCTGGCGAGGATGTTAAACAGCAACTATTAGAATGAAACACTTTTTAAAGGTACAACAAGATGCACTGTGTGAAACTTGAATCCAAACAAATTCAGACTGAAAATGCAGCAAAAATTTGTTCAGAAAGAGAATAATTAACCATTGGAACAATGTACCAAAGGACATGCTGGATAGATTGGATTATTTTTTTAAAAAAAAGATCTCGTACAACCAAGAATAATTTTGAGGCAATTTTCGGGCCTGTGTTACACAGGAGGTCAGACTAGATGATCACAATGGTCCCTTCTGGTGTTGGAATTTATGAATTTGTTAAATCAGCAGAACCATAACTGGAAATCACAGGTATTAAATGCACTGGCAAAGTAGGTATTTGTACCATTAATGCTGATTTTTAACAAATCTTGGAACACCGGGGAAGTTCCAGAGAACTGAAAACAAACTCATGTTGTGCGGATATTTCTAAAGAATGGAATGCCCTGGGTAACTGTAGGCTGGTTATCCTGACAGTGATCCTGAGCAAAAGCATGGAAAGGCTGATATGAGACCCAGTCAGTAAAGAAATAAAAGGTGGGAGCATATTTAATACCAGACACTATGGTTTAATGGAACATAGCTCTTGTCAAATGAACTTGAAATTGTTTTTTTTTTTATGAGATTACCCAGCTCCAGCTGGGGGAGCGGCCTATGGCTAAGGAAGCACTAACAGCCCCTCCCTCATATCCTCACGTCATATCCCCAGTGGGGAGCAGGAGGAGCTGGGAATCCGGCAGGGAAGGGGTTATTTATTGAGGGGGCTCTATACAGCGCCTAGCCCCCCACACCCCACCCTGGGCTTCCCACAGATGTAGGCAGTACCTTCCCTGCACTGGGCCATGCTACGGCCCCACTTCCCCACCCCCCTGGGGCCCTGGTAGGTGCTCCTTTAGCTAGTGCCACAGGGGCTGGTGTGCTCGGAGTCGGGGGTCAGGGGGTTTCTCACAGAGGTCCGGCCGTCGAATCAGGAGCACCATGGAATAAATGTGAGATTCCCTGAAGCAGAGATTTCCTGGGGGAAGGGAGGGAGGCGTTTCTGCCCTGTGGAGCTCTCCAAGCAGATAGGGCTCTTCCCCTGAGGACATCTTCGCCTCTGCACGACTGGATTCAGGCTCTCCTATGAGCACAGAGAGATGGCAGGTTAGAGGGGCCAGTGTCACCCCAGGGGCCCAAGCCCCCTCCCTGGGATGGGATTAGGGGGAGGGGAGAGCAAACCATCTGAAATGTCCAGACTAGGTAGGTTTCCAGGGGCTGGAGAGGTGGGAGCTGCTGGCTGGAAAGAGACCTAGTGTCTAGGTGCACTGCTGCCCCCCCCGACCTACCCAGGTAGGGCATTCAGAATGGGGTAGGGCCAGGCATTGGGGTGACTCCAGCTCACAGTGGGAAGGGGGATCTCTGGACATCACAAACCATTCATAGCAGCCCCAGCATGGGCAGGGGTCATCCTGGTCTGACTCCTCCCACTGCTGACAGGTGGTGCAGGAGCTGTCCAGGGGTTATGTCCAGATGAGGTACCCCCATGTTCACAGGGGCCTGGCAGACATGGGGGGGGGGCTGTCCTAGGGTAGGGGCAGGGATAAGAGAGGGCGGTCACATCACCTGGAGTCTCCTTCCAGCAGTAACTAGCTGCAGCCATGATCAGCAGCAGGCCCAGCAGGACACCGGCGCCCAGGCCCAGAGGGAGGATCTTGCCCCAGGTGAAATCCAGGCTCCTTGTTAGGACTGTGAAAGGACAGCACGGGGGTGTGTAGTTCTTGGAAGTGTCAGGGCTGGATTCTGAACTCAGCTTCTCCAGGGTCAATCCAGAGTTACCCCCTGACAGCAATGGGGTGAGAGCCGGATTCTGATCCATTACCCCTGGATCTAGCTACCCATCTAGCTATTTAATGAAAGATAGATGGAAGAGGCCAGCTGGGCAGCCTCTGAGCCCCAACTCCTCTATGCGTCCCCAGAACAGAAGCAGACCTGAAAGACCTCTCTGCTCTGCAGCTAACCCCGGAGTCAGGGATCCCACCTCCGACCCCCTCAAATCTAGAGTTCCCCTTTAATCTGTGATTCCACAGAGTCCCCATCCCATAAGAACATAAGAGTGGCCATACTATGTAAGACCAAAGGTCCATCTAGCCCAGTATCCTGTCTTCTGACAGTGGCCAATGCCAGGTGCCTCAGAGGGAATGAACAGAACAGGTAATCATCAAGTGATCCATCCCCTGTCACCCATTCCCAACTTCTGTCAAACAGAGGCTAGGGACACCATCCCTGCCCGTCTTGGCTAACTGCCATTGCTGGACCTATTCTCCATGAATTTATCTAGTTCTTTTTTGAACCCTGTTATAGTCTTGGCCTTCACAACGTCCTCTGGCAAAGACTTCCACAGGTTGACTGTGCATTGTGTGACGAAATACTTCCTTTTGTTTGTTTTAAACCTGCTGCCTATTCATTTAATTTGGTGACTCCCGGTTCTTGTGTTATGGGAAGGAATAAATAACACTTCCTTATTTACTTTTTCCACACCAGTCATGATTTTACAGACCTCTACCATATCCCCCCTTAGCTGTCTCTTTTCCAAGCTGAAAAGTCCCAGTCTTATTAATCTTCCCTCATGTGGAAGCTGTTCCATGCCTCCTAATCATTTTTGTTGCCCTTTTCTGTACCTTTTCCAATTCCAACATATCTTTTTTGACATGAGGCAACCGCATCTGCACGCAGTATTCAAGATGTGGGTGTACCATGGATTTATATTTTATGTCTTATTAGCTATCCCTTTCTTATTGATTCCCAACTTTCTGTTCACATTTTTGACTGACGCTGCACATTGTGAGGATATTTTCAAAGAACTATCCACAATGACTCCACAATCTCTCTCTTGAATGATAACAGCTAATTTAGACCCCACCATTTTATATGTACAGTTGGGATTATGTTTTCCGATGAGCATTACTTTGCATTTATCAACTTTGAATTTCATCTGCCATTTTGTTGCCCAGTCACCCAGTTTTGTGAGATCCCTGTAACTCTTAATGGTCTGCTTGGGACTTAACTATCTTGAGTAATTTTGTGTCATCTGCAAATTTTGCCACCTCACTGTTTACCCCTTTTCCCAAATCAGTTATGAATATGCTGAATAATAATGGTCCCAGTACAGACCCCCGGGGGACGCCACTATTTACCTCTCTCCATTCTGATAACTATCCATTTATTCCTATCCTTTCTTTCCTAACTTTTAACCAGTTACTGATCCAGAAGAGGACCTTCCCTCTTATCCCATGAGAACTTACTTTGCTTAAGAGGCTTTGGTGAGGGAACTTGTGAAAGGCTTTCTCAAAATCTAATTACACTATACCCACTGGATCACCCTTGGCCGAATACTTGTGGACCCCCTCAAAGAATTCTAGTAGATTCGGGAGGCATGATTTTCCCATTCAGGTACCTGTCTGTGTGGTCCCTAGGCTGATTGGATATGATGATGTTTCAAGCCCAGTGAGGTCGTTTCCATCTGTAGGATTAAAATGAGAGCCTGTCAGGGCAGGGGGTGAAATAGGCACCCGGGGGAGCGAAGAGGTGGAAAAAGCAACTCAGCAATTGTGCCCCTCCCCATTCAACTCAGCCTTTATGGTCACTGTAACCTCCAGGGGATTAGTGAATTGTATCAGCTAGAGAAGGGACTGGTTCTGGAGCTGCTGGCCATGACTTCTCTGGGCATCCTCTGATAGGGAGCATCCCCCTGAGAAATGCCTCACTGTTCTGCAGCCTGCCCTGGGGGCAGGGTTCCCCCTTCCCTCTGCCTTACATTAACAGCTGCTGTTGCTGCTGCTGCTGTTTTCCTCAGCTGCAAGACAAATCCACTGATTTCCTGATCCCTTGCTGGGCATCCCCTCTGTAAGGCCCCAGGGCAGATCCTGGCTCTGAGCATCCGCTTGGGGCATAGACTCTGTGAAGGCTGGACTTGGTGTGAGGCTGAGAGTGAGGACTCCAAACCAGGCCCCTCACCTCTGACCACCAGCTCCACAGGATCACTGGGATCTGACCAGATGAAGGCTTGTGATGTGCTGCTATAACAGCAGGTGTAGCTCCTGCTGTCATCCTGTGTAACATTGCAGATGAGAAACTTAGTCACGTCCCCAGTATTTTCTATGTGCTGCAGCTTGGTGTGATCTCCTGTTTTGTACAGAACAACCCCCAGCCCCTGGTACCTACACTCACAGTGCCCCCCCAGGCCATTACTCCCCTGGGGCTCACACAGATAGAGGGTTTGGTATAGAGCTCTGCATGCACAAAGACACAGGACTTCTACGGGAGAGACATATACCTTGCTCCTCAGTCTGTCTGTCTGTCTGTCATTTCAGAGAATCATAGAATATTAGGGTTGGAAGAGACCTCAGGAGGTTCTAGTGCAATTCCCTACTCAAAGCAGGACCAACACCAACTAAATCAGGATCAACACCAACTAAATTTGACCCCTCTGTGCCCAGCCCTAGGGCATTCAGCTGCCTCCCCTTGTCTAATGTTCCCTGCATAATAAACCCAGGAACAGCACAGGTCTGTGGAGTTCTTGGAAGTATCTGGGTTGGATTCTGATCTCAGTTCTACCAGTATAAATCTGGAGTTACCCTCTGATTGCAGTGGGGTCAGAGATGGATTCTGAGTCATTGCCCCGGATCGATCGATTGATCGATCAATCGATCTATCTATCTATCTAATGAATGCAACTCTGACAAGGCAGGAGCTGGCTGGGCAGCACCTGAGTCTCGACTCCTCTATCCATTCCCAGATCAGGGCCAGCCAAGGAAAGCATCCCCCTATGAAAGGCCTCCCGCTCTGCAACTCTCCCTGGGGGCAGGGATCCTCCCTCCCCCTGCCCCCAAATCTATAAGGTACCCCATTAATCTGTGATTCCACAAAGTCTCCATCGAGGTCCCACTTTACCTGTGTGTGTGGTCCCTGGGCTGGCTGGAGTCGATGATGTTTCAAACCCACTGAAGTTGTTTCCACCTGGGGAATTAGAATCAGAGTCTGTTAGGGCAGGGGGTGAAATGGGCACCCGGGGGAGCGACAAGGTGGAAACAATTACCCAGCAATTGGGACTGTCCTCCCATAGCTCAGGATTTATGGTCACTGTAATATCCAGGGGGGTTAGTGAATATTATCAGCTGGGGAGGGTGCTGGTTCTGCAGTCACTCGGCCCTGACTTCTCTATGTGTCCCCAGAGAAGGAGCATCCCCCTGGGAAGCTCTGCAGCTCTCTCTGTGGGCAGGGATCCCCCCTCTCCCTCCTAAATCTATAAGGTACCCCATTAATCTATGATTCCACAAAGTCCCCATCGAGGGCCCACGTTAGTGTTTGACTTTGTAGTGTTTAATAACAGAGCTTATTAAGACCCAATTGAGAGTCTCTTGGTTTGGATCACTAGAGCTGACGTCACTGATAACCTGGTCTAAATATTAAGTCTTAGGCCTGTGGTGGGACAGTGTCTTTGATGAAAGAGGTTGCCCCACTAGCTGCTGGAATCACTGGAAACTGAAATTGCAGAAAGCTGGAACCTCAGAACAATCCAGAGTTAGTAGTAGAGAAAGCAGTGAGTGGCAGAGGGAATGATGGTGGAGTGGCTGGTGGTACAGGGAATGATGATGGAGTGGCCGGCCATATGAGTGAACAATGGCAGGCAGTGATGCAGAGTGAACAGTGGCACTGCAACAGCTGCTGAAGCACTGCTCAATGCCCCACACTCCCAGGTGGGAGGTTAACTCACACAAACACACCTCCAAACTCTGGGTCTTCGCTGACCAAGGACAACTGTGAGTGGGGTGAGATGGAGGGAGAGGGCATTGATGTTTTAAAGGGACATTTGTTTGCTGGATTTTCACACTGTAAGGTGAGAGACTGAGGAAAAGGATACAGCCAATGTACTCTGGGGTGGGTGTTTTATTCATGATCAGATGTTTTCAAATCATGCTTGTGGTGTTTTCCCAAGTAGTGCCAGGTTCCTTTCCCCTTTTATTACGTTTTCTCTTCTATACACTGACACAGTGCTTGTGAGAGGAGAAGTACTGGCTCTTAGAGGTACCAAGTGGTGGGGTGTAATTTTTTTCAGATTACTGGGTAGGGACTCAAGCTGGCTGTGCATTGTGTTGTCAAAAGGAACCCAGCCCTGGTTGCTGCTGACTCCCCCTGGCAAAAGGATTACACCTAAACAGTTGCTTATGTTGAATTTGAAATTATATAGGGGTTGCTTTTTTTTCTCTGTGCAATGCAGAATCAGTCACTGTGTGCACATGTTTGTGTTTCTAATCCATGACTGTGCTAGACCCACAATACACAGTGTGACTAAAGGCCAGTAGCACTGTATGTAATATTCCCTAATCGATGTGGTCACCCTAAGATGAACCTCATTCGCTCAGTCAGTGGGCTGGGGTGGGGTGATCCCCCCTTCTAAGGTTTTGGAAAATTGTGATTCTTTTCCTCTGGTGTTTTGGGAAACACTTGATAGTGATCAATGGGGATTTTGGTTTTGCTCAGTGATTATTTGGTCTGAGAGAAGCTAGATTAAGGGATAAGCCATTGCTGTTGGACAGAATTGCTGTCCAGACAATGCAGAAGTGGCAGCAGCAGCTGGAGCTCCGCACTACCCAGTGAAATCACTGAGGGTTTATCTACAGACTCAGCCTTGCGCTTCAGCCCAACAATGGCTGTACAGACATTCCTACTCAGGCTCTGAAACCTGGGATCCAAAACCTGGGATCTGGGTTTTAGACCCTGAGCTCTAGTCCCAGTAGGAACAACTACATGGCTATTTTTAGTACCATAATGAGAGCCCCAATCTGAAGACCTAGACTTTGAGATTCGTGGCTGCTGGTATTTTTTGCCATGTAGCCATAACCTAAGAGCTGAAATCACTTAGGTCTGGGCCCAGTGCAGAAACTTCAGCAGATGACAGGAGTGTGCAGTGGCAGAGTGTGCAGTGACAGGAGTGCGCAGAGGCATCATTCGATTTTTCCTGCATTCCTCCAATAAGGCTGGAGGTGAATGCACCTGAAGGCACCCCTAGAATCTAGGACTTCACTTATGGTTGACAACAAACCAAGAGTGCGGTGTCATGGACAGAAAGGGGAGTGGTGTGTTAATGGAAACTTTGTCCACTTGACTTTCACAAAGTGGGAAACAGAGACAAAGCCACTGCTTCAGGTACCGTGGGGTCCGGGATTTACTTATTGTTTGAATACGTTTGAGTCGTTGTTGTCATGTTTCTCAAATTAATGCCATTCTTCCTTCTCCCCTTAATAACTTTTTTTTTTTTGGTCACACATAGACTCAGTGCTTGCAAGATGGGAAGTATTGCTTCTTAGAAACACTCAGGAATGCTGTTTACTTTTCCCAGATTTCTGGGTAGGAACTCAATGCAATTTTGTGTTGTAATTTTGAGAGGAACCCCTGTATATTGAAACCAGAGCTTGCTGCCCTCTGCAGCAGCTAGCAGAAGGGTTATGTATGTATTGTAGAGGAGTTGAATCTCCTCTTTTGTACAGAACAACCCTTATGCCCTGGCACTGACTCTTTCAGAGGATGGTCACAGCTCCTCCCAGGACCATCATCCCCCCTGGGGCTCAGAGAGATGGTGGGTTTTGGATAGAGCTCTGCATGCACAAAGACACAGGACTTTCAAAGGGGGAGACACAAACCCTGCTCCTCAGTCTGCCATTCTGTCCCTCTGTGCCCACAGAGGGGTATTCTGGTACTTCCCCTTGTCTAATGTCCCCTGGGTAATAAATCCAGTGACAACACAGGTCTGTGGAGTTCTTGGAACTGGTGGTCGTGGTTTCTCATCTCAGCTCCCCCAGGGTAAATCGAGAGAAACCCACTGAGTGCAATGGGGTGAGGGCCAGATTCTGATACATTACCCCTCTATCTATCTATCTATCTATCTATCTATCTTTGTAATGAACACAATTCTGATAAGGCAGCTGCTGGCTGGGGACCCTCCTCTGTACAGCCTCAGATCAGGGGAAGCCTGGGGAAATATCCCCCTAGGAAAGACCTCCCTGCTCTGCAGCTAGCCCCTCCACCCCAAATCTAAAGGTGCTCTTTTAATCTGAGATTCCCAGTACCTGTCCATGTGGTCCCTGGACTGGACGGAGCTGGTGATGTTTCAAGCCCCGTGGGGTCGTTTCTACCTGTGAGATTAGAAAGAGATTTTGTTGGAGTGGAGGATGAAATGGGCATGCAGGGGGAGTGAATAGGTGGGGGAAATGACTCAGCAATTGGGCCACTCCCTCTCATCTCCCTCCTTTTATGGTCACTGTAACCTCAAGCAGGCTTAGTGGATTTTATCAGCTCGGGAAGGTGCCACTTCTGCAACTACTGGCCCCAACTTCTCTGTGCATCCCCAGAGTGGGAGCATCCCTCCGGGAAGGGCCTCACTGCTCTGCAGGCCCCTGTGGGCAGAGTTCCCCCTTCTCTTGGCCCCAAATCAACAGCTGCTGCTGCTCCCTGCTAGCTGGGCAACTCACCTATCAATTCCCTGATCTTCAGCTGGGCGTCCCCTCTGTAGAGCCCCAGGGCAGAGCCTGTCTCTGAGCCAACTCTTGGGGCATAGACTCTGTGAAGGCTGGGCTGGGGTGTGGGGTGGGGAGCAAGGACGTTGAGCTGGGCCCCTCACCTCTCATCACCAGCTCTATGGGGTCGCTGGGATCGAACCAGACAAAAGGTTGTGATGTGCTGCTAGAACGGCAGGTGTAGCTCCCACTGTCCTGCTGTGTCACGTTGCTGATGGGAAACTCAGCCATCAGTGTTCGCTGATAGCCGATAACAATGAAAGTTGATAGAGTAGGAAAAGGAGACAAAGACTGGATTAGTCCAAACAAAAAGAGCTACTGATGCCACCAAATGTCTGTGTTAGCCTTGTGACTGATAAATAAGGGAAGGGTAGGGACTGGAAATCAATGGACCAAGGTTTGTATGTCAGAAATTAGGCCTAACTGATGAATGAAATAATCACTGGATGGGCTTGTAACAAAGGACAATATCCTGGATGAACCTTACTGAAGTAAGTTAAAGCTTATTGAATTAATTATAATACCTTTGGGGTCTATTGTAATCCAAATGCAATTGTTTCATGTGTTGTAGAATTATATGTAACTTTCTAGGAGATGTGACTAATGTAAACCTTGGGCAAATGTTAAGCACTTCTAAGAACTGGCTGTAACTGGCTAGAAGAGGGCCTCATCCTCCCTGATTGAACTAATCTCGTTATCTCTAGCCTGATTCTTGCTGGCACACACACACATATATATATATATATATATACACCTGCCTATGGAAATTTCCACTACATGCATCCGACGAAGTAGATATTCACCCACGAAAGCTCATGCTCCAATATGTCTGTTAGTCTATAAGGTGCCACAGGACACTTTGCTGCTTTTACAGATCTAGACTAACATGGCTACCCCTCTGATACTTGAATATGTGTGAAGTGGGTTTCATAGCAGGCACATGGGAGGCCTTTTGAAGCTGTGCTCTAAGGAGAAAAGATCACTATCTGCTGATTACCTGCACCGGGGAACCCCAGATCCAACTACCCAACTGAACTGTAGAAAGGATGGTCTAAACTTTTCATGAGTGTGCTAGTTCTGAGCTGAGGCTGTTAGGAACTTGTGACCACAGAAGTGATTCCTTGTTGGGGTTTGAAGGACTAATCACCAGCTGGAGCCCACTCTGGAGTTGGGATGATCTCAGGGAAGATTACTAGCATGCGTGTAGGTTCTGTCATTGGTTTAACGTGTTTTCTCTGTAATGCTTTTACCCTGTGAGTTAATGTGCTTGCTTAGAAAGAGCTGGGTGCTAACTTATCAGTGTGCAATGACACTGCTGTTAGTCTCTGAAAAGAAGGCAAAAAGTAGCAAAGACAGCCTGGAAACACCCCAGTCAGGAGGGAGGGAGACAAGGGAGATGACAGCTGGGGAGCTGGAGCCTTGACTGGGTGTCCTTGCTGGACAATAGAGAGGGGAACACAGGTGCAGTTGCCCTGAACTGTGACAGGATTATTCCACCCTCTACCTCTGCCTGTTTGGAGCTTTAAAAAGGGAGATTTTGGAGACCAAATTGGCAGAGCAGACCCCTGGGATTCCCCGGGGAAAGGTTGACAGATGCTGCTTCGCTCCAGAGACTCTGTCTTTGTTGCTGAGACTCACTCACTGGGATGTCCAGGCCAACACTCCAGTGAGGAAAACCATCCTCAAACCAGGATCATAAAGACCCCAACCACATGCGCATGAGATCCTGCCCTGTCTTCCCTTCCCTCCTGTGCTCCTTTCCAGCCCTCACTATCTTCCTCTCATCCTCCCTCTCTCTCTGTCTGATCTTTTCCTGATTCATTTTGCAAGAGTCACATTCCTAGACTGCAAGTCCAGCAGGGACTCTTGTGACCATCCAGTCTGACTTGCTGCATAGCACGGGCCGGAGACCCTCCCCCGGCAAGCCCTGCATCTAACCCTTAGCTTGTGGCTGGGCTGGAGGCTGTCATAGAAATACATCCAAGATTGCCCAGTCCCCTGCAGGAAGCCCCCTTCTTGTGTCTCTGCATGGCCCATCCTCAGCTTCCTCCCCAGTGGGACCCTTCATCACTTGTGTGACCCCAAACTGATACTGGCCATTCCTGGCCAGACAGACCCCAAACAGCCAATTCCATCCCACCAGCTCCCAAACAGCCAATCACATTCTGGCTATCCCCACAGCTCAGAGAATGGACCGCTGCACGACCCCAATCGGGGGCAGTAAGCAGAGCTAGGCAATGTGGGGCTGAGCCCCTCCTCTGCATGCTCGGTCATTGAGTGGCACTGCAAAACAGTGCAAGGTCTCCTGCTCCCTATGCTGGCTTCTCTCTATTCCCCGTCTACCCAGGCTCCGGCTCTGTCCTATGCCATCCCACTCCAGTTACCGCCTCCCTTGGTGGAGGGAGCCCACCCGCCATCACTGCCAGGAGTGGGGGTTGCCCAGAATGGGGCTGGGACCCAGCTCCAAACAGTCAGTGGAGAGGTGTAACTGGAGCTGTGGGGCGGGGGGGCAGGGGTAGCTGGAGTAGAGCCTGGGGAGCCCTATGAGGCAGCAGCTTTGCAAGCAGCCTGCACCCCTTGAGGACCTGGCTCACACACACACACTGTGAGCTCTGAGCAGCGTGGCCCCGGCTGCGGTCACATGCCTGGCACAGACCAGGAGGAAGATGCTTCCTGAGGGGCTGAGCCAGCCGAACCAGCCTGGCTGATGTCACAGGGAGAGAAGAGAGAGAATGGAGCAGCTTCCCCAGGGGGGGGTTTGGGACAGTCTGATTTAGCCCCCAGTGCAGCTGGCTCCGCCTGACCCCTGGGTTATATGCAGGAGCCAGCAGGTTTGCAGGGACCAAGGGTCAGTGTGGATCTCCCCTTCTCTGCCTCATGGAAGCACACGAGCTCCCATTCCTGTCCCAGCCGATGCTGCGGGTCCCTCTGGCCCATCCCACAGACCTACCCCCGCCCTACAGTAACCAGCACCAGCTGTTCAGTCCCCCCACAGAGGGGCCCCCTCCCCCAGCTGTAACCATCCTCACCCCCCGGCCCTGACCTCTCAGCTCTGCTGGAGACTATTGCAGATGGGAGCTCGGCACTGGGGGGAGAGGGACGCACTGTTCACCGTCTCCGGGGGGGCCCCACAGCTCTATCCAAAGGCAGGGCACGTTCTCATGGGGTCCCAGCCCGGCCCTCTTGCACCCAGCGCTGTGCCAGTGTCCCTGCTACGCACTGAGCCCTGGTTTCCATGAAGCCTGTCCCTGTGCTGTGACAGTTTGTGCAGACTCAGGGGATGAGGGTGAGGGGTTCACGTGGCTCCTCCCAGCCTCAGGGCACCTGGCCATTTACCAGCCTCCTGGCACCCCGCCACTGTGCTCCCCATTCCCCAGCTAGCTCCCATCCCAGGAATCCCTCAGTAGCTCCGTGTCATCTGCACCAGTCTCACCCTCCCCCGCTCACCCTGCCCCCAGGAGGGGAATAAATGTGTGAAACACCCACCCCAGGGCGGGCCCAGCCCCGTATCTACCTGCTGCCAGGGGGAGAGTCACCACTGGGGGCTGCTCTTTGGCCCTGTCCACACCAGGCCAGTAGGCGCGGCTGGAGGCTGGGCAGCTAAGACATTAACTAGCCCGGCTGTAAACCCTTGTGCAGGCTGCGCAGAGCCCTTTAAACATGTGTGAGCTGGTCGTGGCCAGGCCTGGGGGAAGCACAAGTGGTGCAGGGTGAGTTGTCAGAGCACTGTCTGCACCAGGCTTTGGAACAGGCTCGGTGGGGTGTCAGAGCAAACACCTCTGAACAGCCACACGCCCTGGCAGCCGCACGCCTCGGCTACACAGAGGGGCACCGGCTCCATTCAGATTGGGGGTAAAGCTCATATTAGCCCTTGTCCCATGGGAATGTTCTCAGTTCTTGTCACTTTTGTCAGCTGCTCCGTGTACAGGGGCAAGATCATATCAGCAGTGAGGACCTTGGAAGCCGAACCCAGCACCCACTTCCAACAGCTCTCGGTTCAGTTTCGGGACAGGAAGACCACGGAATTATGAAGCGTGTTTACCAATGACATCTGCTAGGCAGACAGTGATCACCTAGATGCCAAACACTTCCCTGTTCCACTGAGATCACCAAGGATGGGCATAGACCAAACATCTATCTCAAGCCTTCAGAAGCTAGCCAGAGACTGAGCCGTGTAATGCTCAATCTGCAAGGAGGCAGCATCCTTTCGGGATTTGTGGAGATGATAACATGGGAACGTGGCTTGAGTATAATCTCAGGTGCGAATGGACCTGCTCTAGGTACATGGGGGTGTCCCCATGGGGTGAAGCCAGTGCAGTGATGCCCCTTCCCTGGGCAGACAACAGCTGTGTCTACACCACAACTGCAGTAGTGGCACAGATCAGTGCTGCAGCTACACCGCTGTGGTGTCATGATGCAGATTCTACAGCAATGGAAGGGGCTTCGCCATTGCCATAGTTAACCCATCCCTCCAAGCTGGGTGAACCTAAGCTTTACGTGTCTACCAGACCAAGCATCAGCCTTGTTCAACTGGAGTAAGGGCACCCAGACAGCCCTCAGCTCACTTTAACTGCATTGGCTCGTGCTCGCATGCTCAGTCCAACCTGTGTACCTGTCCTGTGTCCACCAGGCTTCCGTGGATCAGCTCTGCTGACTCCCTATGAACCAGCTCCAGGAACAGCCCCTCTGCCCCATTGTGTCCGAGAACCAGCTGTGCCAACAGGGGTTTGTTTGCTGAGCATGTTCCAGGAACACATATTTCACAATCCAATGATATCAATAAAGTCACAGCGCAGTGCACAAGGGTCACTTCTCCTCTGTGGGCTCTGTTGCGTACACCCACTGGATCACTGCAGGGAGGCGAGGAGGGAGGAGTCTCTGCAGTGAGAGGCCTGTCACACCTCCTGCCCTCTTGGGTGCCTGCCCCATCTCCCCAGCCTCCCAGCCTGTGACCGTCACACCGAGCTCAGTCTGCCACTCTCACAAGGACGAACACCTGCCCTAACACCTGGCCACACTGCCCCACAAGGACTGTGCTCTGAACATGGGGTTTCTCGGGTGCCTCCTGCTCCCAGCTAGGCACCCCCTAGGCAGGAGCTCGGCTGCCTACGCTGGAGCTGGAAACACAAGGATCCCTATCCTCTTGGCCTGGTTTTGGGGTGAGTGGCCTTTTCCCTTTGCTCTGGCTTGAATAGCGCTGGGGGCAACCTGTGATTCTCCAGCCCCACCCATCAGACATGACATAGCTGTGTCCTGGGAGAAAAGGATTCTTGAGGTCTAGTCTGTCTTGGGAAGTGGAATGTGGTCTAGTGGATAGAGCATAGGGGCTCGGAGCCAGGAAATCTGGGATATATATACTAGAGTGGGGTCTAGTGGATAGAGTGGGGTGGGGGCATGATACCAGGATCTATCTAGCTGGATGTATGATTTTACAATACAATCAGTTTAACTTTTGTTAAGTGTTAAAAGAGTAAAAAGAAACTGGCATGTCTCTGAATCCTGGAGGTGTTTCCCAGCCACTCTGGGCTGGTTTCTTTAGGAACACGGGACCCAGAGTGCGGTCATATAATCCTAGTCACATACTTATCAAGCGCCATCTTCACGTGAGTTAGCGCATTCTCCCCTCACCCATTAAGAGGCGGTTCCTGAACCTTCTTCTCATTTCCACCCTAATATGACTCCTGGCCAGTTTATCCCTACTTGTTCTTGTGCCAACAATTTCCTTTGGTTTTATTTGGAATTAATCCTGCTTTGAGCAGGGGGTTGGACTAGATGACCTCCTGAGGTCTCTTCCAACCCTAATCTTCCTGTTTCTATGATTCCATGAGTAGCTCTTCTCACTCCCTGAGGTTCCCATGATGGATTCATACAGAGCAACCAGATCCCTGCTCAGCCTGTGCTGTGCCAGCTAAACCGGCCAAGAGCCTCTTGTCTGACCAGCCTCCATGCCCCGACCGTCCTAGCAGCCCTTCTCTGCACCTGGTCCCATCTGAATCCATCTGTCTTGCATGCAGGTGACCAGAACTGCACACAAGATTCCAAATGATTGCCCTAAATGACCTAACTCCTGTCCTGCTCTCACTGTGTTTGTTCAGAGTTTGACACTTCATTTTTTAACTATTATTTATTATGCAAACACAATAATTCATGTTATGACAGCACTGTATGCTGAGCTCAAGACCCTGTGGTGCTGGGATCTGCACTGGCAGGGTGACAGGCAGCCTCTACCCCCAAGAGCTTAGTCTAAATGGAGAGGATAGAGAGGGACAATAGGGGCACAGAGAGGGGATGTTATAGCAGCTATTGGGAATGGAGCCCTGGTCTCATCACTCCCAGTCCAATGCCCCTCGGCACTGCCGCTGTGCTTGGTGCTGTACAACGCACAACCAGAGACAGCCACTGGGCTCACAGTCAGCCATGAAATGTGCTGTCCCCAGACACAGTCCGTCTCTGACTCAGGTAGGCACTTACAGAGCCTGTGGGACAAGGACAAGTTAATATTACAAATCTCAGCTCCCTCTCAGCATCCACCAGCATTTCCAGAGGGCCAGCAATCCACTTCGTAAGCCCAAATACAGAGATGATGGCTCTGTCACCAGACACTAAAAGAAGAGCACATCATTGAGAAAGTTTGCAGATGACACAATTGGGGGAGTGGTAAATAATGAAGAAGACAGGTCATTGGTTGAGAGATCTGGGCACTTTGTAAACTGGGTACAAGCGAACAACATGCATTTTAATAGAGCTACATGCAAATATATAAATCTAGGGACCAAGAACATGTTGAACTCTCTCCTGGGAAGCAGTGACTGTGAAAAAGGTTTGGGGTCACGGTGGATGAACATGAGCTCCCAGTGTGACACTGTGGCCAAAAGATCTGCTGTGATCATAGGATGTATGACCAAGGGAATTTCTAGGACAAGCAGATAGCTTATTTTACCTCCACATGTGACCGATGCTGGAATCCTGTGTCCAGTTCTGGTGTCCCCATTTTAAGAAAGAGGTTGAAGAATTGGAGAGGGCTCAGAGAAGAGCCATGAGAATGAGGAGAGGACTAGAAAACCTGCTTTATAATGATGGATTCAAAGAGCTCAATCTTAACAAAGAGAAAGTTAGGAGGTGACTTAATCACAGTCTGTGAATATCTACTCAGAGAACAAGTATTTCATAATGGTTTCTTCAATCTAGCAGAGAAAAGGGGAACAGGATCCAATACCTGGAAGTTGAAGCTAGACAAATTGAGGCTGGAAATGACTCATTTATCGAGGGTCATTGTGGATTCTACATCACTGTCAGCTTTTAACTCACAACTGGATGTTTTCCTAAACAATCTGGTCTAGGAATGATTTCAGGGCAGGTCTTTGGCCTGTGCTATACAGGACTCACAATAGATGATCACAGCAGTCCCTTTTTACCTAGGAATCTATGAATCTGTAAAACCCCAAAGTCAGACTGAAATTTTCTACCATCTTACCACACTGTGCTGGGCAAGTTTTCGTAGAGCCCATAGGATCTCACAAAGCCGCTGAAACACTTTGCATTCAGAGTTCCTCCCTTGATTTGAGAACAGCACCACTGGGACCCCACCAGGATTCCAAGTCTTGTAAAAAATTCATTCACTAGAATGAACGTAGCACATTGGTTCATTACATACTTATTAGCCATAAGGATCACAGAATCATAGAATATCAGGGTTGGAAGAGAACTCAGGAGGTCATCTAGTCCTACCCCCTGCTCAAAGCAGGACCAACACCAACTAAATCATCCCAACCAGGGCTTTGTGAAGCTGGGCCTTAAAAACCTTTAAAGATGGAGATTCCACCTCCTCCCTAGGTAACCCATTCCAGTGCTTCACCACCTTACTAGTAAAATATATTTCCTAATATCCAACCTAGACCTCCCACTGCAACTTGATGCCATTGCTCCTTGTTCTATCATCTGCCACCACTGAAAACAGCCTAGCTCCATCCTCATTGGAAACCCGCTTTAGGTAGTTGAAGGCTGCTATCAAATCTCCCCCTCACTCTTCTCTTCTGCACACTGAATAAGACCTGTTCCCTCAGCCTCTCCTCATAAGTCATATGCCCCAGCCCCCAATCATTTCCGTTGCCCTCCGCTGGACTCTCTCCAATTTGTCCACATCCTTTCTGTAGTAGGGGCCCCAAAACTGGACACAATACTCCAGATGTGGCCTCACCGCTGCTGAACAGAGGGGAATAATCACTTCCCTCAATCTGGTAATTGGTTTGCAGCCTTAAACCCAATCCCAGGATGTTCTGGGCTCCCAGTAGGCAAATTGCTAGGTAACTTGGGGGAAAGAAGTCCCCTGGAGTTACTAGTGTCCTCTCCTTCCCAAAGACAGTGCATCATGTCCAGCCTGTTGCTCAGGGCAACAGTAGGGTTGGTGAGAGATATGTTGCTTCTTAACGAGATAACTTAGGGTGGAGTAGGGTCCCATTTTAAAATAACCCGCCCCTAATGCCATTACAAGAAGCTCAGTTTGGCCTTTTTATCAGATTTGGTGAATCTCTTCTTGTCTGGCCCCTTTGGAGATAGGTTCTTTTCCAAAGTTGGACCAGTCGCTCTGAGTTGTTTTCCCATCAAGAGTTGTGTGGGACTATCTCCAGCAGTTGCTATCAGTGTTGATCTGTAACTCAGAAGAGTAAGGAATAGGTCTTCCTGGTGTGGGATTTTCTTGGCTGTCACAATAAGATCAAAATCCAGATCATTCATCTGGAATGCCAAAGTCTGCCGCAGTGAATTGTGGTCTGTTGTCGGTCACTAATTGCTCTGGAATACCAAAGTCAGCAAAGGTCCACTTCAGTTTCTCCATAACACTGTGACATGTCTTTCAAGTACATTATCTCTGTATACCTCAAAAAATTGTCCATAATGACTGGGTAATGACGACCTCTGATTTTCCATAAATCTGCAACTAGTCTCTGCAAGGTCTCTCTGGTAGAAATATTTGTACACTGTATGGTTCAGCAATGTCTCTTAAGTTGATTTGTACTGGATCTCCTTTCAAAAGCCCAATATCATAAGAATGGCCATACTAGATCAGAGCAATGGTCCATCTAGTCCAGCATCTTATCTTCCAACAGTGTCCAATGCCAGATGCCCCAGAGGGAATGAACAGAACAGGTAATCATCAAGTGACCCTTTTCCTGTCACCAGTTCCCAGCTTCTGGCAAAAAGAGGCTATGGATACCATCCCTGCCCATCCTGGCTAATAGTCTTTGGTGGACCTATCCTCCATGAATGTCTCTAGTTCTCTTTTGAACCTTGTTATAGTTTGATCCTTCACAATATCCTGTGGCAAAGAGTTCCGCAAGCTGATTTTGTGTTATGTCATCAAATCCTCCAGTGAGTTCTTCCACCTTTCTCACTAGGCCCATCGTGGCTGACAGGCTGCTGCTGAGAAGGTTGATGGTCTGTGGTTCTTTGATCACATGCACTCTGAATGCAAAGCTTTTGTCTTAGTAAATTGTTTCTGTAGTGAACTGGCCCATGCATTTAAGAGTACTTCCAGGGCTAGGCACAGCCCTCAGGTGACTTCAGCTATGGGAGGATGTGAAAGGGTGCACTCACCCCGAACTGGCCGAGGAAGGGTTAATTTCTCACTGTGGGTGGAGGAGGCCACGCCCCCATGTCCCTACCAGGCATGCACCAAGTGTATAAAAGCAAACAGCACTGCTCAGTCAGGGCAGACCGCTGGAGAGGAAGGACTCACACCCCAGGCTCCAGCCCGGGAGCTCTCAAAGTCCAAGACTGCGGGACACAGAGGTACCGAGACCCAGGCAGATGCTCAGGTACCTGAGGACAGCACTCGGAAGTAGGATCCACTGGGAGCAGCACAGCATAAGAAGACTAGAGAACCAGAGGATGTCTAGACCAAGACTGCAGGAGTCACAGTAGGAAGTAGCCCAGGAA
The DNA here is from genome assembly GCF_003597395.2 of Chelonoidis abingdonii. Lineage (NCBI taxonomy): Eukaryota > Metazoa > Chordata > Testudines > Testudinidae > Chelonoidis > Chelonoidis abingdonii. The sequence goes on along the minus strand of NC_133779.1, from coordinate 8,263,528 downwards.
AGGATTAGCCATTGTCCCTACAGCAGTCAGCGTGTATCAAGCGGATCCCCACTGACTAAGTAGCAAGCCTACTCACCACTACCAATGTCCTGGGACCCAGTGGAGCAGAGAGGGCCAAGGTCCCCCTACAATGGCCGCCACTTACCTCTGGGAGGCAGCCCAATCCCCACTCCGGCCAATAAGCCTTCCTGCCCTGAGAATTAAGACAAACCAATTGACTCCGGCCATGAGGCTTTACCACCCCATGGACTAGGGCAAACTTTATTCTCTCAGGCCACTAGACCTTTCTGTCCTGTGGCTCAGGGCAATCCTATGGGTTCAGGTCATTTGGCCTCAGTACCATACTGACAAGGGCAACCCTATTGACGTTATCCAGTGGGCCCCATTGTCTTGAGACAACAGACAGCTTGAAGACTGGGGTGCACTCACCTGCGCTAGACAGGAACACCCCACCCTGTCACAGAGCGGTTGAAGGGGATTCTAAGTCCCTTCTGAGATGCCTGAAACATTAGCTCCTGAGTGAGTTTTACAGTCAATTATCTTGCCATGAACATTCAGTTTCACTCTTCAGCCAGGCTCCATGTCATCACAAGTGATGGATCCCAAAAACAACTGCTCTTGATTATCTGTAATCTGAGTCAGCTCCATAACTGCTCTGGTGCTGCAAACAGCTGCAAAATGTCTATACTTCATGCAAATATTACACCATGTGCCTCTGGCTGGACATGTATCATCTCTTGGGATAGGACCTTTTCCACACCTAGTGTATACAGGCTGTCCCTCTTAGCTTGGGCATTCTCTCTCCCTGCCTCAGGCTTTTTATGGTAATGACCTTTAATACTCAAGTATCAGAGGGGTAGCCGTGTTAGTCTGGATCTGTAAAAGCAGCAGAGAATCCTGTGGCACCTTATAGACTAACAGACATTTTGGAGCGTGAGCTTTCGTGGGTG
>NC_133779.1:8214698-8259609 GCF_003597395.2 Chelonoidis abingdonii | reverse complement strand
CCAACCCCACCCCTCCTTCTTGACTGCCCTCTGGGACCCCTGCCCCCAAGCAACCCCCCTGTTCCCTGCTCTCTGACCGCCCCGACCCCTATACACACTCGTACCCCCTGCCCACCAGCCTGAGCTCCTCTGCCTTCTATCCAAACCCCTGCTCCCTGCCCCCTTACCGTGCTGCCCGGAGCACTGGAGGCTGGTCACGCCACCACAAAGCACAAAGCACCGGGTGAGGCTGGGTTCTGCAGCTGCGCTGCCCCAGGAGCTCACAGCCCCGCCACCCAGCGCATTGCGCTGTGGGGAAGGGGGAACAGTAGGGGAGGAGGCAGAGGCGAGCCTCCCAGGCCAGGACCTCAGGGGCCGGCAGGAGGGTCCCATGGGCCAGATGTGGCCTGCAGGCTGTAGTTTTCGCACCTCTGGCTTAAAATAAGGTATTTTACACACATTACCACCTAGTGGCTGAGAAGCATAATACACTTTTGGATCCCATCACAGACCTTGTGGAGTTGTCACAGTCTTGTATTTTGCCAGCTACTTAGGGCTCATATGCACTGGAAACATTACAGTATAGTTGCTACCAATGCCAGTGGGGGAGGTTCTCCCATTGGTGTAAGCAATCCACCTCCCTGAGAGTCAGTAACTAGGGTCACTGAAATATGATGTGCAGCTGAGACCTTTTCTCCCAGTGCATCAAAAGACGGCAGGGGAGAGCTCACTCAGGCCACTGCTTACATCAGCCAGTGTTTGGAGATCCCTGAAGTGTGCAGTCACAGAGATAGAGACTTACATCATGTCTTTGTTTTCTTTCAGCTTCTATGACAGGACTCCCCATGGCAGGTAAATACGAACATAGGCAGAGGGTGCAGGGTAAGTGCGGGGTGCATGTTGCAGGGTGCAGCTCTGTGTGCAGCTATCTCATAAATATGGGGTGGGGAAGGGCAGAGTTAAGATTATTTAAACTAATGGTTCAAATGTAGAACTGGAGACCTGGGTTCAAATCCTGCCTCTGCCAGATTCACACTGTGGACTCAGCCTCACTATATGCCTCAGTTTTCCCCACCACTGAATTGTTGGCAAGGCAGACGGTCACCACAGAAGACCCTAGCCCTGTCTAACTGGACACTGTGGAATATGGAGGAGCTGAGTCAGGGCCAGTGGAGGCTTTGGAGGAGCAGAACTACAGCCCTTCAGAGTTGCTGCTGTTGGCTCTGGTCAGGCAGGGGCATAGGAGTGCAGACAGGGGCAAAGGGCAGTTCAGTCTCCTGACCAGTTACGTCCTTTGCCCCTCAGCTGGGAGCTGCTCAGACTGAGGGCTGGCCTGGTCTGCACACACCTGTCCTGTCATGGAGGGGAATTAACCCCAGGAGCTCATTTCACATTTTGGGCATCAGAGAGCTGCAGTGGCTGCGACTTCCACTCACTACCAGCTTGGACCCAGGGCCCCAGATGTGAAAGCCCAGTGCCTGTTCCCCCCACACTAGCCACTGCCTCGGCCTGAGCTGGGGTCAAATGGGAACTGGTGCCCTCCAGGGGAAAAGCTCCAGGTCTCCTTCCCCCAGTGCACTGCGTCAGCTCATCCCCCTCGCACAGACTGTACTGGCCAGTGTCCCTTGGGGGAAAGACCCTGTTTCCCATTCTCCATCCCATGAGTCAGCCGTTCCCCTGTGCCTGGGGCTGGATCAGAGCTGGTGACCTCCCAAGAGGAACCCCACAGTGTCCCATTTTCAGCCCCGCTGAGCCAGCCAGTCTGCCATACTGAGACTGAATGGGAGCCAGAGTAAATGGTAGGGGAAAAGCCCCATATTCCTTTCCTCTAGCCCATCCTTGAGTGTTTATTCCCCTTGGGATATTTGCAGACTCAGGCATCCCAGAACTAACTCAGCTCCGACTGGTGAATGGCCCGAGTCGCTGTGCTGGGAGAGTCGAGGTGCTTCACAACCAGCAGTGGGGAACCGTGTGTGATGACAACTGGGATTTAACTGAGGCCAGAGTCGTGTGCAGGCATCTGGGCTGTGGAACGGCATTATCAGCCCCACGTGGGTCTCGGTTTGGACAGGGAACTGACCGTATCTGGCTGCATGAGGTAAACTGCACAGGGACAGAAGCTGCCCTCTCCGAATGCAGGGCTAGGCCTTGGGGAGAGCATAACTGTAACCACGTAGAAGATGCTGGTGTTGTGTGCTCAGGTAAGCCTCATGTCTTCTGTCACGGTGGATGCTGCAGGGAGTGGATTGGGAAGCTTTCAGCACAGTCCCTGCTTCCCCATCTGAGTTCCTGTGCCCCAGCACTGCACTATGGGCCTGTACTGAAGGGAACAGGTTGGGAACACATTAGAGGGTGCTCTCCCCAGTCTTCCCACTGTCTGAAAAAGGTCTGTGCTGCACGGTATGGGGCTATCTCCACACAGTCAGTGACACTCACAATTCCCCAGAGCTGAGCTAGGGAGCACGTGCTGCAGAGGGTGGTGTGTGGGGCACAGTGAGAGGCCCTCTCCCTACTTTGATCGCTCTGATCCCCCACCCCTCCCTGGCACAATGGGGTGCTGGGTAAGCATGGATCCCAGCTGTGGGACTTGGTGTCAAACTGAGCTTGCCGCCACTCCTGGGGACTACAAACCCAGGTCACTTTGTCAAGAGTTGGGCTAACAGCTCAACTATGATTGATAATTTGCACCACAGATAATTACCCCTTAACCTGTAATGTCCCCCAAAGCTCTAACTGGACAAACATTTCCCCCTACTTCCTGTCATGCACAGTCATCAGCATCGCTTGTGATCAGATGTACAGGAATTTTCTTGAGTGTTTATTGCATTTGCAGACTCGATCATTCCAGACCCAGGTCCTCTCCAGCTGGTGAACGGCCCCAGTCGCTGTGCTGGGAGAGTCGAAGTGCTTCACAACCATCAGTGGGGAACCGTGTGTGATGACAGCTGGGACTTATCTGATGCTGGAGTTGTGTGCAGGCAGCTGGACTGTGGGACAGCGTTATTAGCCCCGGGGATGGCTTACTTTGGGAGAGGTTCTGACACCATCTGGATGGATGAGGTTAACTGCACAGGGACAGAAGCTGCCCTCACCGATTGCAGGGCTCGGCCTTGGGGAAAAAATAACTGTCACCATGGAGAAGATGCCGGTGTTGTGTGCTCAGGTAACCCTCCTCAGTCCCATCACTGGGACTGCTGCCTGGAACAGACTGGGAAGCTTTCAGCACAGTCCCTGTTTTCCTGTCTGAGCCAGTGCTGACTCTAGGGTCTCAGTGAGGTGCTGGGGGGCTGTGCTGCAGGGAGAGGTGTATGTGTCCCTGTGAGAGACCTTCCCCATCTCTGCTCACTCCAGTCCCAGTGCTAAGCTATGGCACAGTCTGCCACTCTGTGGCCATTGGTGCCAACAGTCAGATTCACAGTCAGCTGGAGCCTTTAGCTGTTCACTGGGAACCGTGGTCACTTTGCCAAGCATCAGGCTCCTGACCCCAGTGTCCCGGGAAATTGGCAACTTAGCTAATGTTACCTTTGGCATAGATGGGATCGGACACTGTCAGGGCCAGTAACACAGTGGTGTGGCCTAGTGGTCAAAGACAAGGTGGCATCAGGATCACAGGTGGAAATCACAGAAAATATGAAAGCCAGAAAAAGAATCTGAAGACTTGTCCAAGGTCAAGCTACAGCCAGAGTTGGTCTCTGGAGTTAGGGTGAGGGAGCAGGAACAAGGGGCAATAATGGGAGCAAAGAGCGGGCACAGGGCCAGGCAGCAGGAGCCAGGAACGAGGGGTGGTAACGGGAGCAAAGAGGAGGAACCGGCCAGGGCGAGGCAGCAGGAGCCAGGAACAAGGGATGGTAACGGGAGCAAAGAGGAGGAACTGGCCAGGGCCAGGCAGCAGGAGCCAGGAACTAGGGGGGTAATGTGAGCAAGGAGCAGGAACCGGGCGAGGAAGCAGGAACCTGGTCCCTGAGGTCTGGCCAGCAGCAGCCTTAACAACGAGTTGCTCAGACAAGGGGTAGGATGGGAACAGGAAGCTTTACACCTGGAGGTGTCCAATCAGCAGTTTGCTTCTAGTCACCTGCCCATGGTGGGTGGGCCTCTGCTTGTGGGCCATTAGCTACTATTCCCTCATTTCACCATGATGTGACAGGTAAGGCTGTAGTTCGGCAACCTCGGAGACCTGGGTTTGAGACCTGTAGTGCATGGGAGATGCCTAATTCTTTCCCATTTCCTTCATAAACAGCTGGGCCAACTTTGCCTAGCATGTTTCTCAGCTGTCCTGATTCATCCCAGAGGTGGCAGCATGTCAGTGGTGGGGAGTGAGCCCTTGATGGGTATCTGTTGTGTGGACTTGTAAGTGAGAAGCACTACATTCTCCAGTGTCACTAGCAATCACATGCACAGGAACCTCCCTGAAAGTTTATTTCCTTGGGGTGTTTGCAGACTCAGGCATTTCAGCAGTGGCTCAACTCCGACTTGTGAATGGCCCAAGTCGCTGCGCTGGGAGAGTCGAGGTGCTTCACAACCAGCAATGGGGAACCGTGTGTGATGACAACTGGGATTTAACTGAGGCCAGAGTCGTTTGCAGGGAGCTGGGCTGTGGGACGGCATTATCAGCCCCACGTGGGTCTCGGTTTGGACAGGGAACTGGCCATATCTGGCTGCATGAGGTAAACTGCACAGGGACAGAAGCTGCCCTCTCCGAATGCAGGGCTAGGCCTTGGGGAGAGCATAACTGTAATCACGTAGAAGATGCTGGTGTTGTGTGCTCAGGTAAGCCTCATCTCTTCTGTCATAGTGGGTGCTGCAGGGAGTGGATTGGGAAGATTTCAGCACAGTCCCTGCTTCCCTGTCTGAGTTCCTGTGCCCCAGCATTGCGCTATGGGCCTGTATTAAAGGGAGCAGGTTGGGAACACATTAGAGGGTGCTCTCCTCTAGCAGTCTAGGTTCACCCCAGTCTTCCCGCTGTCTGACAAAAGGTCTGTGCTGCACGGTATGGGGGTCTCTTCACACAGTCAGTGACACTCACAATTCCCCAGAGCTGAGCTAGGGAGCACACGCTGCAGAGGGTAGTGTGTGGGGCACGGTGAGAGGCCCTCTCCCCACTCTGATCGCTCTGATCCCCCACCCCTCCCTGGCACAATGGGGTGCTGGGTAAGCATGGATCCCAGCTGTGGGACTTGGTGTCAAACTGAGCTTGCAGCCGCTCCTGGGGACTACAAACCCAAGACACTTTTTTAGGCTTCTAGCTCAAGCATGCTGGATAATCTGCACCTGAACCTGTAATGTCCCCCAAAGCTCTAACTGGACAAACATTTCCCCCTACCTCCTGTCATGCACACTCACCATATTTCTGTGTGCTAACTCTCAGCTGCCCTGTCTCATCCTGAAGTGGCAGCATGTCAGTGGTGGGGACTGAGCCCTTGACATGCAGTGGCTGTGTGAGGAGGGCAGTCACTCCCATCAGTGGTAGGTGATATAATCACCAGCATTGCTTGTGATCATATGTACAGGAATCTTCTTGAGTGTTTATTCCATTTGCAGACTCACACATTCCAGACCCAGGTCCTCTCCAACTGGTGAACGGCCCCAATCGCTGTGCTGGGAGAGTCGAGGTGCTTCACAACCATCAGTGGGGAACCGTGTGTGATGATGGCTGGGACTTAACTGATGCTGGAGTTGTGTGCAGAGAGCTGGGCTGTGGGACAGCGTTATCAGCCCTAGGGGGGGCTCACTTTGGGAGAGGATCTGACACCATCTGGCTGGATGACATTAACTGCACAGGGACAGAAGCTGCCCTTATCGAATGCAGGGCTCGGCCTTGGGGAAACAATAACTGTCACCATGGAGAAGATGCCGGTGTTGTGTGCTCAGGTAACTTTCCTCTCTCACATATCTGGGGGTACTGCCTAGAACAGGCTGGGAAGTTTTCAGCACAGTCCTTGCTTTCCTGTTTGGATCAGGGCTGACCCCAGTGTCCTAGTGAGGTGCTGGGGGGCTGTGCTTCAGGCTGTGCTGTTTCCCTGTGAGACATACACTACTCCCTGGGCCAGGCAATAGGCGTCAGGAGCAAGGAACAGTAACTGGGCAAGGAAGCAGGAGTCAGGAACAAGAATCAGGAACTTGGGCAGGTCCCAGGGGTCTGGCCAGCAGCTGGCCTAGTAACAGGTTGTTCAGATAAGGGGTAAGACAGGAACAGGAATCTTTATACCTGGAGGTGTCCAAATCAGCAGTCTGGTGCTAGTTACCTGACCATGATGAGTCAGCAGGTGTGGCCTCTGCTGGTGGGCCATTGGCTGCAGTGACACATTAAGCTCTAGTTGGGCAATCTCGTAGGCATAAGTTTCAGACCTGCAGTCTCTGAGACAGACATAATTCTTCCCCACTTCTTGCCTAAACTACTGAGCCAGCTTTCCGTAGCCTGTCTCTCGCTGCACTGTTCCACCCCAGAGGTAGTAGCATGTCTGTGGTGGGGAGTGAGCCCTTGATGGTCCGTTACTGTGTGCTGAGGCTGTTTAGACCTGTCAGTGGGAAGTGTTGCGTTTCCCAGCATTGCTAGTGATAAAATGCACAGGAATCTCTCTGACTACTCCCTTGGGGTGTTTGCAGACTCAGCCCTTCCACATCTGGCTCAGGTGCGATTGCTGAACAGCCCGAGTCGCTGCGCTGGGAGAGTTGAGGTGATTCATAAGCAGCAGTGGGGAACCGTGTGTGATGATGGCTGGAACATAACCGATGCCGGAGTCGTGTGCAGGCAGCTGGGCTGTGGGACGGCATTATCAGCCCCAGGAGGGGCTCGATTTGGACAAGGATCTGGGCCAATTTGGCTGGATGAGGTGAACTGCGCAGGAACTGAAGCTGCCCTCTCCGAATGCAGGGCTAAGCCTTGGGGGGATCATAATTGTCACCACAGAGAAGATGCCAGTGTTGTGTGCTCAGGTAACCCTCCTTCGTTATGTCCTTGTGAAAAGCAGTTCGGGGATTCACTGGGGCACTCTCCCCTCACAGTGAGTCCTTACTCTAATGCACCACCTGATGCAAAAGGCTGTGCTGCACAGAGTGGGGCAGGGGCTCAGCAGAGGCTGCTCTCTCTGCAGATTTATGTGTAACCACAAGGCCCCAGGTCACCTCTAAGGGCCTTGCTGCAGGGAGCAGTGTGGGGACCACAGGAGGGGACTGCCCTCTCTTAGAGTCAGTGCTGATCCCAATGCCCCCACGTGGTGCTAGGGCACCGGGCTGCAGGCTGAGGTGTATACGTCACTGTGAGAGCCCCTCTCCCATCTCTGCTCACTCTGATCCCCCCACCCAACTACAGCACTGTGGGTGCTCTGTGACCAGTGAGTTCTAGTCAGACTCACTTGATGTCTTATCCTGATGAGATGGGAGGGAATAGCCTTGATGTGATTAGACATCTGCCATTTTTGTATGCCGTGTAGTTGCAGCCATGTCAGTCCCAGGATACGAGAGAGACAAGGTGGGTGAGGAAATGTCTTTTATTGGACCAACTTCTGTTGGTGAAAGAGACAAGCTTTCCAACCACACCGAGCCCAGACCTGAAGAAGAGCTCTGTGTGAGCTCCAAAGCTTGTCAGGAGAGGGGGTTGGGCTACAGGTGGGGTGTGGGATGCAGCAGGGGGATCAGCACAGGGGGTTGGGGTGCAGGATGCAGAAGGGGTTTGGAGTGTGGGATCTGGCCTGGCACCGTTTACCTGGAGTGGCTTCGGAGTGCCAGCGGCGTGACACCACTAAGGCAGGTTCCCTGCCTGCCCTGGGCCCACACCGCTTCCAGGAACAGGGGTCTGTGGCCAATGGGAGCTTTGGGTGTGGAACCCACAGGTGATGGTTGCGCACGGAGCCCTCTGACCCCCTACCCTCACCTGGCTGCTTCTAGGAGCGGCACGGTACCCACAGTGCCACGGGGGTGGCAATCCCACAGGCCAGATCCAAAGCCCTGAAGGGCTGGATCCTGCCTGCGGGCCGTAGTTTTCCCACTACTGTTCTAGATTCCTGTAAGACATTCAACTTGGTACTGCATGAGAACAATGCAAAATTGACATTGTACACGATAAATCAATTAAAAACTGGCCAACCTCCTGGTCTCAATATGTAATTGTGAATGGGGAATCATCATCAGGCAAATGTCTTTGACTGGGGTCCTGCAGGATCACTTCTTGCCTCTTCACTATTTAACAATTTTATCAAGGGACTGAAGGAAAACATAAAAACAACACTTAGAAAGTTTGCAGATGACACAAAATTTGAGAGAGTGGTAAATAGCGAAGAGGACAGGTCACTGACACAGAGTGATCTCAATCGCTAGGTAATCTGGGTGCAAGCAAACAAGATGCCTTTTAACATGACCGAATGTAAAATTATACATCTAAAAACACAGTATGCAGGCTGTAGTTACAGGAGGGGGGACTCTTTCCTGGGAAGCAGTAACTCTGAGAAAGATTTAGGGGTGGATAATCATCTGAACAGGAGCTCCCACTGTGACTCTGTGACAAAATGACTAATGCAATCCTGAGATGCACACACAGGAGAATTTCAAGTAGCTGTAGAGAGGTTATTTTACCTCTGCAGCTGGTGTGAACGCTGCTGGAATCTTGTGTCCAGTTCTGGTGCCCACAATTCAAGAACAATGCTGATAAATTTAAGAAGGCTCAGCAAAGAGCCATGAGAATGATCAAAGGATTAGAAAACCTGCCTTGTAGTGAAAGACCCAAGCAGCTCAGTCTGTTTAGTTTAACGAAGAGAAGGTGAAGGGGTCACTTGAGCACAGTCTGTAATTACCATCATGGGGAACAGAAATGTGATAATAAAGGACACTTCAATCTTACAGGCAAGTGATTAATAAGATCCAATGCCTGGAAATTCAAGAGAGACAAATTTAGATTACAGATAAAGTGCAAATTTGTGTCGATGAGGATTCATAGCTGTTGGAACATCTTACCAAGGGCTGTGGGGGATCCTCCCTCACTGGCAATTTTTAAATCAAGATTGGACGTTTCTGAAAGATCTTCCCTAGGAATTACTCTGGGGCAGGTCTCTGGCCCATGCTACACAGGAGGTCAGACTAGGTGGTCACACTGGGCACTTTGGGCCTTGGGACTCTATGAATCCCGCTGATCAGATTCACCGTCAGATGGACCCTGCAGCCATTCCCAAGGAGTAGAGACCTTGGGTCACTTTGTCAAGCATCAGGCTCCTAAACTCATTGCCCCGGTCAATTAGCATCTTAGCTGATGAGCCATGAACCTTTAACATTTGGCACCATTCTGACTGGATGCAGAATTCTTCCCCCTGTCCTGCCTAAATAACTGGGCCAGATTTGTCTTCTCTGTTTCTCAGATGCACCCTAGTGGTGGCTGTGCATCAGTGGTGGGGAGTGAGACCCTGATAGGTGGTAGCTGTGTGTGGAGGCTGTTCAGACCCATCAGTGGGAGGTGCTACTCTCCCCGGCATCACCACTGATTAGATGCACAGGAACCTCCCTAAGTGTTTATTCCCTTGGGGTGTTTGCAGGCTCAGGCATTTCAGAAGTGGCTCAGCTCCGACTGGTGAATGGCCCGAGTCGCTGCGCTGGGAGAGTCGAGGTGCTTCACCACCAGCTGTGGGGAACCGTGTGTGATGACAGCTGGGACCTAATTGATGCTGGAATCGTGTGCAAGCAGCTGGGATGTGGGATAGCGCTATCAGCCCCAGGAGCAGGTCGATTTGGGCGAGGATCTGACCCTATCTGGCTGGATGATGTTCAGTGCACAGGGACAGAAATTGGCCTTTCTGAATGCAGGGCTCGGCCTTGGGGAAACAATAACTGTCACCACGGAGAAGATGCTGGTGTTATTTGCACAGGTAAACCTCATCCTTCACTGTGCCTGTTGCAGGGAGCAGTGTGGGAAGCTCATTACAGGGCATTGTCCCCTCACAGCCATTACTAACCCCAGCATGGTGCTTAGGGCCTATGCTTCAAGGAGCTATATGGAGGTTCCAGTAGGGTGTACTCTCCTCTCACATGTCCTAGTGATCCTAATTCCCTGTGCAGATCTATAGGCCTGTGCTGCAGGGAGCGGCATGGGGGCTCAGAAGGGGGCACTCTCCCCTTGAAGTCAGTGCTGGCCTCTGTGCCCCTGTGCGGGGACGAGGGGCCTGTGGTGCAGGGAGGAGGGCTGTGTGTCAGTAGGGGGTGCTCTCCCCTTGCAGTTGTGCTGGTCCTAATGCCCCAGTATGGTGCCATGGGCCTCTAGTATGAGGAAGCCTTGTCTGTGCCCGCTGCAGGGCAGTTCTCCAACTCTCTCGGCCACAGGCCACACAAGCCATTCCCTCTAGGCCTCGTGGGGTGGCCTCTCTCCAGGTTGGCAATAGGCACACTCCAGCCCCCAGCCCTCCAAGTGTCCCCCTGCAGCTCCCAGCCCAAGTCCCATTGGGCATTCACAGCAGTCACAGATCTGCTGCTCCCAAAGGAACAGGGCCCCCAGCTGACCAGTTCCACCTCCCATCTCTGCTCCAGTCAACGCACATCCCTAGTTCACTTCATATTGACAAGGACAAGTGATTTCACAGAGTGTACAGATTTGAGGGGTTGCAAGGAGAAGGGTTGGAAAGAAATGGTTCCATGGCCAATAAAATCATACCACGTTGACTAGAGCCTAGATTCATTGAACGAGATACTTTTCTGTCTGGTAGAGCAACACTCACCCCACAGTCCTTCCAGGGTTTTACTCCAGGCTTGGCTGTGATCTCCTGTTCCTGAGACAAATGCTGTGAGCTGCCTCCTGGGTGAAAGGGAGGTCTTGCCCTCTCTCCTTTTTCTTTGTAGATACAGACCATTATCTCTTCCCAGAGGAGGTCTCTCTTCAGACACTTCTCCTGGGGGTCTTTGTCTTTGTAAATTCTCAGGCCCCCACTGGGCCCAGACAGTGAGTATAGCCTGTCTCCACAGCTGTACTTTGTTCTATGTGATGGTTGGCTCAGCCAAAGGGATTGCCATGGCGCAGATGACAGGCTTAACTTCAGCACTTCTGGAGCCTCATATTCCACATTTTACATCTCTCTTCAACTATGTCCCATCCAAACATATTGCTCCCATTAGGTCGACCTCACACGCCACCTTTGGTGAGCTATTGTGCATATATCTCACCCAGGGGATCCCAGTATAACTCTAAGTATCCCTGTGCCCTCTGCCAGTTGGCGTTTAGTTATCCCTGGGCCAGACCCCTCTGCAGCACAAAGGGGGGCTGGGTAACTATAACTTCCACTAGTTGGATTTGGTGTCAATGGAGCCTGCAGCCACTCACTCAAACTAAAAATCCAGGGCCAATTTCTCAAGAGTCCAGTTCCCAATCACTGTGTTCCGGCAGATTTGCATCTCAGGAAATTAGCCCTGAACCTGTAACTTCCCCAACAGCCGGACATAGGACACTTCCTGTCCTACACAGCCTAAATATTTCCCTGTCCTGTTTCTCAGCTGCCCTGTCCTACCCCAGAAGTGGCTGCATCTCAGTGGGGGGAGTCATCTTCTTTTGCGTATTTCACAAGTCGATATCTACGTAACCCTTCTGTCAGGTGGAGTTGGCAGCGACCAGGGCTGGATTCAATATCTAGGATTCTAGAGTCCTTTTCAGCAATACCACAGAACTTGTTTGAGCACCCACCCAGTAACCTGGGACAATTACACACCACCCCCTGGGTGCTTCTACAAGGCAAAGCTTACCCTCTTGGAAGCACAGAGTCTCAGTGCAGAAAAGAAACTTTTAAATAAAACCCAGCATTAACTTGGGAAAACACTGAAAATAGATAAAAACCATGAGCAAAACACCTATCCCAGAGTACACTAGGCAGTATCTTGCCTCAGCTTCTAGAGTCGAGCAACCGAAAGTTCCTTTAAGGTGCCTCTCCCTTCTTTCTCCACCACATCCCACTCACAGTGATTATCCTTGGTAAATGAAGACCCAGAGTTCAGAGGTGCACCTGTGTGAGTTCAGCTCCCACCATGGGGGTGGAGAGGAGAGCGCCTGGCTTGCTCTGCTGTCTGGGTGCTTGCTCTGGTGGCAGCTGCCCTGCCAGTCACTCACCACTCTGCTCGCCCTCACCTTCTGCCACCTTGGCCTCTCTACTGTAACCTCTGCAGGTGGCTCTCTTGAAGCTCCACCCAGCTCTCAGTGACTGTCACTCGTTACTGGGGAAACCTCAGTGCTTAGCAGCTGGGCAGAAACACTGTCTCACAGCAGGTGATTTCAGCTCTAGTGATCACTGAAACCAAAAAACCTCCTAATGGAGCCTTCATTAACTCTATCTTTGAAGAGTGATGAGGGGCAGATTGAACCATGCTTAGACCTCTTACACAGAGCCCACACCCCTCAGCAGGAACATCCATCTCCACCCCCTGTCACTCTTGATAGTGGTCTGGTGTCTGAGCCCCCTGGTTAGTGAGTTCAGTTCAGTTGTGGGTGACCCCCTCAGTCAGGGCAGGCTAAGCCCAGTTCTGCTGCCCTTTACTCAGACAATCAGGACAACAACATTTCAATACCCCTGCATTCAAGTACTACAGTGATTTGTAACCCAACACCAGCCAACACAGCTCTGTCTGCTGGATACCTAGGTAGAATGGGTGTGTTCACGTAAATAGTGTCTGGTCCTGAAGCTTTTTCCCCTCCTCAGCTCATCACTTGCTGTCAGGGGAGAGCTCATTCCAACCTTACTCATCTCTAGTTCAGGGATCGGCAACCTTTGGCACACAGCCCATCAGGGAAATCTGCTGGCAGGCCGGGACAGTTTGTTTACCTGCAGCGTCCGCAGGTTTGACCAATTGCAGCTCCCACTGGCCGCGGTTCGTCACACCAGGCCAATGGGGGCTGTGGGAAGTGGTGGCCAGCACATCCCCTCAGTCTGTGCCACTTTCTGCAGCCCCCATATCAAAAGCTTTGTTAAAGTCAAGGAATAACATGTTCACTGCTTTCCCTTCTTCCACACAGCCAGTTATTTTATCATAGAAAGCAATTAGGTTAGTCAGGCATGCCTTGTTCTTGGTGAATCCATGCTCTGTTCCTGACCACTTTCCTCTCCTGGAAGTGCTTCAAAATTGATTCTTTGAGGACCTGCTCCATGATTTTTCCAGGACTGAGGCGAGGCTGACTGGCCTGTAGTTCCCCACATCCTCCTTCTTCGCTTTTTTAAAGATGGACACTAAGTAGCCTTTTTCCAGTAATCTGGGACCTCTCCTGATGGCCATGAGTTTTCAAAGATAATGACCAATGGTTCTGCAATCACACCTGCCAATTCCTTTAGCACTCTGGGATGCAGTGCATCCTGTCCCATGGACTTGTGCTCGTCCAGTTTTTCTAAATAGTCCACTTCTTTCTCCACCGAGGGCTGGTCACCTCCTCCCCATGCTCTGCTGCCCAGTGCAGTAGTCTGGGAACTGGCCTTGTTTGTGAAGACAGAGGCAAAAAAAGCATAGAGTACGTTAGCTTTCTCCACATCCTCTTTCACTAGGTTGCCTTCCCCATTCATTAAGGGGCTCACACTTTCCCTCACCTTCTTGTTACTAACATACCTGTAGAAACTCTTTTTGTTATCCTTCACATCCCTTGCTAACTGCAACTCCAGTTGTGATTTGGCCTTCCTGATTTCACTCCCGCATGCTTGAGCAATATTTTGTACTTCTTCCTGGTTATTTGTCCAGTCTCCCACTTCCTATAAGCTTCTTTTTTGTGGTTAAGATCAGCAAGGATTTCACTATTAAGCCAAGCAGGTCGCCTGCCATATATACTATTCTTACTATACATTGGAATGGTTTGTTCCTGGACTCTGGGTGAAGTTTTCAGGGATCTATGGTGCCAATACATGTAAATTCAATGCTGATGTCAGGGTAAGGCAACCATTAATAACAGGGGTGACTGTGTTCAGCTGCCAATCACCAAGATGCTTATGTCAGCATCTGCCCCGCAGCACTGCACAGTATCGCACTGGAGTGAATACCAGTGCCAGGAGTGAGGGTGTAAATCTGCTCCCCAAGAGGTTCCTGCCAGCAGTGCGAGGGGTGATCTTTTTAAGTGCTCTAGTGGGAGCAGCAGGTCAGACTGCCGTCCAGTCTGCCTAACTAGGTGACAGCTGGCTGGGAGGGGAATGAACAGACTTCAACATTACCCAAGTGATTAGCCTGGTCAGTGGTGGGGAGCCCTTGACAGGCAGTTGCTGTGTGCAGAGACTGGTCAGACCCATCAGTGGGAGACACTCTGTTCCCCAGTGACACTAGTGATCAGATGCACAGGAACATCCCTGAGTGCTTATTACCTTGGGTGTTTGCAGACTCCGGCAACTCTGAAGTGATTCAGCTACGACTGGTGAACAGTTCGAGTCGCTGCGCTGGGAGAGTCGAGGTGTTTCATAACAAGAAGTGGGGAACTGTGTGTAATGACAGCTGGGACCTAAAGGATGCTGGAGTCGTGTGCAGGCAGCTGGGCTGTGGGACGGCGTTATCAACCCCCACTGGAGCTCACTTTGGGCAAGGCTCTGACCATATCTGGCTGGGTAATGTCAACTGCACAGGGACAGAAGCTGCCCTCTCCCAATGCAGGGCTAGGCCCTGGGGAGACAGTAACTGCACCCATGAAGAAGATGCCGGTGTTGTGTGCTCAGGTAACCCTCCTCCATCACGTCACTGTGGGTGGTGCAGGGATTGGGCTGGGAAGCTGTCTGAGTCAGCGCTGACCCCAGTGCCCCAACATGGTGCTAAGAGCCTGTACTGCAGGCAGCCCGTTGGGGGTCACAGAAAATGTTGCTCTTCTCATGGTGTCAGCACTTACCCCATTTCCCCACACAGTTCTACAGGCCTGTGCTGCAGGGAGCGGGATAGGGGCTCAGTAGGGGGGCGCTCTCCTCTCACAGTCAGTGCAGAGCCCAGTGCCCCAGCACAACACTAAGGGCCTGCGCTGCAGGGAGCAGTACGTGCGCCTCAGTGAGAGACCCTCTATGTCTCTGATCGCTTTGATCCCGCTGCCCCATTACAGCACAATGGGTCGCTGGGTAACCGTAGATCCCATTTGTGGGATCTGGGGTTGAATGGATCCTGCAGCAACTCAGGGATCCCTTTATGAAGTGTGGGGTTCCTACCCCTGTTACTCTGGGTGATTTACATCTCAGCTAATTTGCCTGAGCCTGTAACATCCCCCACAGCTGTGACTGGAGACAGGGTTCTTCCTAAGTTCCTCTCCTACACAGCCCATGAATTTCTGTGTCCTGTCTCTCAGCTGCCTTGTTCCACCTCAGAGGTGGCTGCATATCAGAGGTGGGGAGTGAGTCCTTGACAGGCAGGCACTCTGTTTAGAGGCTGTTCAGATCTGTCAGTGGGAGATACTAAGTTCCCAAGCATTAGTAGCAATCAGATGTACAGGAACCTACCTGAGTGTTTATTCCATTGGGGTATTTGCAGACTCAGGCATTTCAGAGAAGACTTCGCTCCGTCTGGTGAATGGCCCGAGTCGCTGCGCTGGGAGAGTCGAGGTGCTTCACAACCAGCAGTGGGGAACTGTGTGTGATGATGACTGGAACCTACAGGATGCCAATGTTGTGTGCAGGCAGCTGGGCTGTGGGCCAGCGTTATCAGCCCCAGGTGCGGCTCACTTTGGGCGAGGATCTGACCCCATATGGCTGGATGACGTTCACTGCATAGGGACAGAAGCTGCCCTCGCCGATTGCAGGGCTCAGCCTTGGGGAAACTATAACTGTCACCATGGAGAAGATGCCGGTGTTGTGTGCTCAGGTAACCCTCCTCCATCCCGGTGGATGCTGCAGGGAGTAGGGTAGGAGATCAGTAGGGAACAGCCAGTTCAGAGCCCAATGTAACCTCACTGTGCTAGGGGCCCGTGCTGTAGGGTCAGCGTGCAGGCTCCTGAGGGACTTTTCTGCCCTTGCAGTCAGTGCTGACCCCCATGTGGGTGAAGGGACTGTGCTGTAGGGAGCAGTTTGGGGACCACACAAGGGGCCTTTCCCCCTGGAGTTAGTGCTGACCCCAGTGTTCCAGGGTGGTGACGGCTGTAGGAGGGAGGGTAGTGGTTTCAATAAAAATGCCCTCCCCTTGCAGGCAGGGCCTGCGCTGTACGTGCACTTCTGTGAGAGACCCTCCTCATTGCTGATCACTCTGATCTCCCTGCCCCACTACAGCACAATGGGATGCTGGGTAACCGTTGATCCCATTTGTGGGATTTGGGGTTGAATGGAGACTGCAGCTGTTCAGGGGCAGTAGAAACCTGGGATCCCTTTACGAAGTGTGGGGCTCCTCCCCCCCACACTCTGGGTGATTTCCATGTCAGCTAATTACCCTTGAACCTGTAATATCCCCAAAGCTGTGACTGGAGACAGGGTTCTTCCTCAGTCTCTCTCCTGCACAGCCCATGAGTTTCTGGGCCTGGTCTCTCAGCTGCCCTGTCCTACTCCAGAGGTGGCTGAATGTCAGTGGTGGGGAGTGAACAAGCTGTTCACAGCCATAAGTGGGAGGTGCTACTTTCCCCAGGGTCACTAGTGATCAGATGCAGTGAGTGTTTATTCCCTTGGGGCATTTGCAGACTCAGGCATTTCAGAGCAGACTCAGCTCCGACTGGTGAATGGCACAAATCGCTGCACTGGGAGAGTCGAGGTGCTTCACAGCCAGCTGTGGGGAACCGTGTGTGATGACAGCTGGGATTTAGCTGAGGCCAGAGTCGTGTGCAGGCAGCTGGGCTGTGGGACGGCGTTATCAGCCCCAGGAGGGGCTCGATTTGGACGAGGCACTGATCCCATCTGGCTGGATAACGTTCACTGCACAGGGACAGAAGCTGCCCTCTCTGATTGCAGAGCTCGGCCTTGGGGAATCCATAACTGTAACCACGGAGAAGATGCCAGTGTTGTGTGCTCAGGTAACCCTCCTCCATCACTGTGGGTGTTGTGAGGAGCAGGATGGGGGCTCAGTAGGGGGCGCTCTCCCCTCGCAGTCAGTGCTGAGCCCAGTACCCCAGCACAGCACTTAGGGCCTGCGCTGCAGGGAGCAGTACGTGCGCCTCAGTGATAGACCCTCCCCATCACTAATCGCTCTGATCCCCCTGCCCTACTACAGCATAATGGGGTGCAGGGTAACTGTAGATCCCATTTGTGGGATTTGGGGTCAAATGGAGCCTGCAGCCGCTCAGAGGCAATATAAACTCTGGGTCCCTTTAAGAAGTGTGGGGATCCTACCCCCATCATAGTGATTTTAATCTCAGCTAATTACCCCTGAACCTGTGACATCCCTCACTGCTGTGACTGGAGACGGGGTTCTTCCTCACTTCCTCGCCTACACAGCCCGTGTGTTTTCATAGCCTGTCTCTCAGCTGCCCCTTCACACCCCAGAGGTGGCTGTATATTAGTAGTGGGGAGTGAACACGTGTCAGGCAATTGGTGTGTGTAGAGACTGATCAGATCTAAGATGCTATGTTCCCCAATGTCACTAGTGATCAGAGGAAAAGGAATTTCCCTGAGCGTTTATTCCCTTGGTACATTTGCAGACTCATCCTTTCCAGAGCAGGCTTCAATCCGACTGGTTGATGGTTCGAGTCGCTGCGCTGGGAGAGTTGAGGTGTTTCACAACCAGCAGTGGGGAACTGTGTGTGATGACAGCTGGGACATAAAGGATGCTGGAGTCGTGTGCAGGCAGCTGGGCTGTGGGATGGCGTTATCAGCCCCTGGGAGAGCTCGCTTTGGGGGAGGATCTGACCATATCTGGATGGATGATGTTCAGTGCACAGGGACAGAAGCTGCCCTTGCCGAATGCAGGGCTCGGCCTTGGGGAGACAATAACTGTCACCACGGAGAAGATGCCAGTGTTGTGTGCTCAGGTAATCCTTCTCCATCATGTCACTGTGAGTGATGCAGGGATTGGGCTGGGAAGCTTTCAGCACAGACCCAATTCTCTTGTCTGAGTCAGCACTGATCCCAGTGCCCCAGCATGGTGCTAAGGGCCTGTACTGCAGGGATACAGTTTGGGGTCACAGTAAGTGTCTCTCTTCCTGTGGTATCAGTGCTGACCCCATTTACCTTGCCTGTGCTGCAGCGAGTAGGATGGGGGCTCAGTAGGGGGCACTCTTCCCTCGCAGTTATTGCTGAGCCCAGTGCCCCAGCACAGCACTCAGGGCCTGCGCTGCAGGAAGCAGCACATGTGCCTCAGTGAAAGACCCTCCCCGTCGCTGATAGCTGTGATCCCCCTGTCCCACTACAGCACAATGAGACGCTGGGTAACCGTAGATCCCATTTGCAGGATTTGGGGTCGAATGGAGCCTGCAGCCACTCAGAGGCAGTAGAAACCTGGGATCCCTTTATGAAGTGTGGGGCTCCTCTCCCCGTCGCTCCGGGTGATTTCCATCTCAGCTAAATACTCCTGAACCTGTAACATCCCCTAGATCAGTGACTGGAGACACGGTTCTTCCTCACTCCCTCTCCTACGCAGCTCATGAGTTTCTGTGCCTGTTCTTTCAGCTGCGCTGTTCCACCCCAGAGATGGTTGCATGTCAGGAGTGGGGCGTGAGTCCTTGATAGGCAGGTGCTGTGTTTAGAGGCTGTTCAGACCTGTCAGTGGGAGGCGGTAAGTTCCCCAGCATCACTAGCTATCAGAGGCACAGGAAACTCTCTGAGTCATTATTCTCTTGGGGTGTTTGCAGGCTCAGTCAGTCTAGGTTTTGATCCACTCCAACTGGTGAATGGCCCAAATCCCTGTGCTGGGAGAGCTGAGGTGCTTCACAATCAGCAGGGGGGAACTGTATGTGATGATAACTGGCAGTTACCTGACACACTGCCATTGTGTGCAGGCAGCTGGGTTGTGGGATGCTGTTATCAGCCCTGGCAGAGTTTGATTTTGGTGAGGGTCTGATCCCATCTGACTGGATGATGTTCACTGCAGAGGATCAGAAGCTTCCCTCAGTGAATGCAGGGCTAAGCCTTGGGGAAGCCATAACTTTCACCACAGAAAAGATGCCAGTGTTAGGTGCTCAGGTAACCCACATCCATCACCATGGTGCAGGGAGGGGGAGGGGGACTCAGCAGGGGGCACTCTGCCCTCACAGTCAGTGCTGACCCCAACACTCCAGTGTGGTGCTAAGGGTCTTTGCTGCAGGGAGCAGCTCAGGGACTACCATGAGGGCTGGATGTCAGTGGTGGTGATTCAGCCCGGGACAGGCAATCGCTGTGTGTGGAGCCCATTCAGACCCCTCAGTGCTACGTTCCCCAGCATCTCTAGCAATCAGAGACACAGGAATCTCTCAGAGTGTTTATTCCCTTCGGTGTTTGAAGACTCAGGCATCTCAGAAGTGTCTTTGCTCCAGCTAGTGAATGGCCACACTCGTTGCACTGGGAGAGTCGAAGTATTTCATAACCAGAAGTGAGGAACTGGGTGTGATGGCAGCTGGGACTTAGATGATGCTGGAGTTGTGTGCTGAGCAGTGGGATGCCATTATCAGCGCCAGGTGGGGCTTGGTTTGGACATGGATCTAACTGTCCCTGGCTGGATGATGTTAACTGCACAGGGACATGAAGCTGCCATCTCCAAATGCAGGGCTAGGCCTTGGAGAGACTATAACTTCAATTATGCAGAAGATGCCAGTGTTGTGTGCTTAGGTAACTCTTGCTTTCCCTTGCACTGTTGATGCTGCAGAGAGCCTGTTGGGAAGTTAAATAGAGCATGCTTTCCTGTCTGAGTTCATGCTGACCTCAGTGCCCCACCACGATGTTATGGACCTCTACTGCAGAGAGCGGTATGTGTGCTGTGTGGAGAGGCCTTCACCCCCATTTGATTGTTCTAGTTAGTAGAAAATTGATAAGGGAAGCAAAGAGACAGAATAAAAAATCTATGACCAGCAGAGTTAATGGCAACAAGAAGGTGTTTTTAAAATATATTAAGTACCAAAAGAATCCTGACAATGATATCGGTCCATGCTTAGATGGAAATGGTAGAAATATCAATAACGATGCAGAAAGAACAGAAGTGTTCAATAAATATTTTTGTTCTGTATTTGGGAAAAAGAGATCATATAGTCTCACCATTTGGTGATGATAACAGTCTGTTCATTCCATTAATATATCAGGAGGATATTAAACAGAAGCTACATAAGTTAGATAGTTTAAAATCAGCAGGTCCAGGTAATTTGCATTTAAGGGTTTTAAAACAGCCGAGGAAATAGCATGCTGGACCGTTAATGTTGATTTTCAGTAAGTCTTGGAGTGCTAGGAAAGCTCCAGTAGCCTGGAAGAAAGCTAATGTTGTGCCAATTTTTAAAAAGAGTAAAAGGGATAACTCGGATAATTACCGGCCTGTCAGCCTAACATCAATCCCAGGCAAGATAATGGAGTGGCTGATATGAGAGTTGAACAATAAAGAATTAAAGAAGGGTAATGTAATTAATGGAAGTGAACATGGGTTAATGGGAAATAGATCTTGTCAAACTAACCTGATTTTTTTTTCTTTTTTTGGATGAGGTTACCAATTTGGTTGATAAAGGTAATAGTGTGGACGAAATAGACTAAGACTTCTGTAAGGTACCACACAACATTTTGATTAAAAAAACTGTAACATATAAAATTAACATGGCACATGTGGCAGGGAGTGGTTCTTAGACCTATTATATTCAACATTTTTATCAATGTCTTAAAATAAAATATATAATCATAGGTGTTAAAATTTGCAGATGATACAAAAATTGGGGGAGTGGTAAATAATGAAGTGCACAGGTCACTGATTCAGCCTGATCTGGATTGCTTGGTAAACTAAGTGCAAGCAAACAATGTACATTTAAATGTAGATATCTACATCTAGGAACAAAGAATGCAGATCATGTTTACATGATGGGGGATTATATCCTGGGAAACAGTGACTCAGAAACAGATTTCCAGGTTGAGGTACACAATCCAGCATGAGCTCCCACTGAGACTCTGTGGTCAAAAGGGCTAATGCAATCCTGAGATGTATAAAGAGAAGAATCATGAGCAGGAGCAGAGAGGATATTTTACCTCTATATTTGACACTGCTGTGGCCGTTGCAGGAATACTGTATTCAGTTCTGGTGCCCACAATCCAGGAAGGATGTTGATAAATTGAAGAGGGTCATAGAAGAGCCACAAGAATGATTAAAGGATAAGAAAACCTGCCTTACAGCGACAGGCTCCAGGAGCTCAGTGTATTAACAAAGAGAAGGGTAAGAGGTGACTTGATCACAGTTTACAAGAATCTACCTGGGGAACAAATATTTAATACTGGGCTCTTCAATCTAGCAGAGGAAGGTAGAACAGCATCCAATGGCTGAAAGCTGAAGCTAGACATATTCAGAGTGGAAATGAGGCATACATTTAGAATGGTGAAGGTAATTAACCGTGGCACAAATTACCATGGGTGGTGGTGGTTGAGTCAAGAATGGATGTTTCTGTAAAAGCTCTGCTCTAGGATCAGACTAGATGCTCAAAAAGGTATGTTCTAGCCTTGGAGTCAATGAATCTATGATCCCCTGCCCTGCTATGGCACAATGGGGCACTATGTAATCACAGGCCCCACTGGTTTGGTATGGTGTTAAATTGAGCCCATAGCCAATTACATGGACTAGAAATGAGGGTGACTTTGTCAAGAGTAGGTCTGGTATCCCCATTCTTGTGGCCAATTTGCATCTTAGTAAATTAATCCTGAACCTGTTATGTTCTTTGAGAGCTATGATTGGATTCAGGCTGCTTTCCCACTTCCTGTTCTAAACAGCTGGACCATATTTCCCTGTCCTGTTTCTCAGCTGCCTGGCCCTACCCAAGAGGTGACTTCATTTCAATGGTGAGGAGAGATCCTGTTCTCCCATTCTCATGCAGTCTCTGTGTGTGGAGCCTGTTCAGACTAATAGAGTTTAAGGCTGGAAGGGAGCATTTTGAGCATTGAGTCAGGCCATCGGCAAAACTCAGCGAGAGAATCTCTCTTGCGCCAAGGCCACAACTTCTGTTTGAGTTATCACAGATTTTTAAGAAAGACACCTAGTCTTCTTCTTCCTGTATAGATTTAAAGTGCCAGAAGATCTCACATGTCCCTAGATACATCATTCCAGTAATTGATTAACCTCACTGGTATCAATGCCCTGATATTTCTGAATATCTCTAGTTTCAGTCACTGGATCTCGTTCTGTTTTGCTTGCTGGATTCGAGAATCCTCTATGTCCTCCAATAGGTACTGATAGAGTGTAATCAAGTCATCTCTTAACTTTCTCTAAATTAAACTAAATAGGATGAATGGAGTAAAAGGTGGATGAAAGAAAGCTGTCTAGATCGCCAGGAAGTGATCAACAGTTCAATGTCTAGTTGGCCGCTGGTATCAAAAGGACAACAAGGCATCTGGTGGCACCTTAAAGACTAACAGATTTATTTGGGCATAAGGTTTTGTGGGTAAAAAATCCACTTCTTCAGATGCATGGAGTGAAAATTACAGATTCAGGCATTATATGCTGACACATGAAGAGAAGGGAGTTACCTCACAAGTGGAGAACCAGTGTTGACAGGGCCAGTTCCATCAGGGTGGATGTAGTCCACTCCCAATAACTGATGAGGAGGTGTCAATTCCAGGAGACGGAAAGCTGCTTTTGTAGTGAGCCAGCCACTCCCAGTCCCTATTCAAACCCTAATTAACGGTGTCAAATTTGAAAATGAAGAAGAAGACATCAGGATATCAGGAATGGCAACATACAAAAGCCAGTAGGAGAACTCTTCAGTCTTCTATAGACATTCTATAACAGATTTAAAAGTAGCCATACTTGAACAAAAAAAACTTCAGAAACAAACTTCAAAGAAAAACTGCAGAACTAACATTCATTTGCAAATTTGCAAATTTCACTAGGAGGATGGTGAAGCACTGGAATGGGTTACCTAGGAAGGTGGTAGAATCTCCTTCCTTAGAGGTTTTTAAGGCCCAGCTTGACAAAGCCCTGGCTGGGATGATTTAGTTGGTGTTGGTCCTGCTTTGAGCAGAGAGGTGGACGAGATGACCTCCTGAGGTCTCTTCCAGCCCTCATCTTCTATGATTCTATGAAAGAGCTTCCTACGTTTTTTTCATTGTGATGCAGATTTTCCAGAACTCAGACCCTACTTGGTGCTCTTTTCTGAACCCTTTCCAATTAGTCACCATCCTGTTTGAAGAGTGGACACCAGAGCTGGATACAATATCCAGTAATGGTCTCGCTAATGCCATATACTTCCCTGATCCTACTCAACATCATCCTCCAATTTATACATCCCGGGATTGCAGTGGCCCTCCTAGCCACAGCACCGAGCAGAGAGCTCATGTTCACTTGATTTTTACCATGACCACTGAATTCTTTGCAGAGTCATTCCTTTCCACATTAGAGTCCCCTGTACTGTACACGTGACCTCCATTCTTTGGCCTATATCCCAAAAGGGACTAAGGCAGCCACCTCCTAGTGCAGTCAATGGGACTTAGGCACCTAAATACCCTTGAAGACATGGGCCTCTGTTCCTAGATGCGTGACCTCACACTTTTCTGTGTTTAAATACTGTGACAAAGTTCCTCCTTTACCTTGGTGGGTCCTGCACTTATTGGCGGATTTGCTCACCTCAGTGATCTTTCCCTCTGGTGGAACCCACAGTCTGGGTCAACTCCTCCTGTGTCTGATCAGGAGTTGGGAGGTTTGGGGGGAACCCGGGCCGCCTCTTACTCCGGGTTCCAGCCCAGGACCCTGTGGATTGCGCTGTCTATGTGCTCCTGTAACAGCTGCATGACAGCTACAACTCCCTGGGCTACTTCCCCATGGCCTCCTCCAAACACCTTCTTATCCTCACCACAGGACCTTTCCTGGCGTCTGATAATGCTTGACTTGTCTGATAATTCCTCATCCAGTAGCACACCCTCTCAGTCTCAGCTCCTGCATCTCTTTGCTCCCAGCTCCTCACACACGCTCTTTCTCCTCTGGCTCCTCTCTGCCTGACAGGAGTGAGCTCCTTTTTAAAACCAGGTGCCCTGATTAGCCTGCCTTGATTGGCTGCAGGTGTTCTAATTAAAGTAGCTATCTCCACTGCCTTCTAGAAAGATCTTAACTGGCCCCAGGTGCCTTGATTAAACTGGAGCAACTGCCATTTGGTTACCACGGTACTAGGGATTTGTTTAGCCTGGGGCTAACATACCTGTTCCTCAGTACTTTACTGTAGCGATCTGGCCTTGCCCCATCACAATACATGTTGTTCAGATAAGTCCATCTTACGAAGTGACCCAGGTTGCTGTGTAGAAAGGACCTGGCCTCATCATTATTTACTGCTCCACTAATCTTTGTATCTCCTGCAGACTTTACCCACAATGAATTGATATTTTCTTCTAGATCACTGATAAAGATATTGAATAGCACTGGATCAAGACCAGATCCCTGTGAGACCTCACTAGAAACACCGCCCCTGGGATGATGGTTTCCCATTTACAATTATTTTTGAGTGCTGTCCGTTAGCCACTTTCTAATCCATTTTTCTGGGCTATGTTGGTTCTGTACAGTGTTAATGTTTCTTATCAGAATGTCAGTCTCCCTACAGAGTCTAAGTATGTGCAACCTTCTGGCAGGTGGAGCCGGCAGCAAGGGTCAGGGTCCATGCAAAACAGAAGAAACACAATACAAAACAAAGCAAAACAGAACTATCTCGAGCACCCACCCACTGATCTGGGAAAATTAAACATCGCCTTGTGCACCTCACAAAGGCAATATTTGCCAACTTGCAAGCACTGACTCTGCCTATAGCAAAGAAAATATCTAATAAAAAGGCAAAAGGAACCTGTCTTAATTTGGGAAAACAGCACAACCACCATTCGCAAGCATATGACCACGAGCAAATACCCACCCCAGAGTATGTTGAGCAAGCGTCCTTCGCCTCATTCAGATTGTGCTTACGTGTAGTACATAAATACTGTTATATTTACCCACCTAACCTGTAATCCTGCTTCTTCCAAAGGCAAAACAGGAATATTCATCTCTCATGTCTGCCTTTTCTGCATCCTTACGGACAATTTTACTGTCCCTGCCATGCATCGGATCTAGGCCATTGCTAGGATTTCTGTTTGTTCCCGATACATTACAATTACTACTTTTTACTGTAGTTATGCCTTTTGATCTGAGCCGTTAGCTTATTTTCAGGATCAAGTGGATGGTTTCTGTTCAAAGGAGAGATTGAGGATTCTGTTGCTAAGTGGGCAGACGTGATCCTGCGATGTATAAGTGGGGGAATATCAAATAAGAGGAGGGAGACAGTTATTGACATTGCTGGATTTCTGCAACGCAGTCCTGGTTATTTACAAAGCCTGTACAAAGTCCTGTCTCACTGAACACCGCCGAAATCAAACAAAAGGAGAGAGTTTCGTTGCTCACAGTTCAAAGTCTTTTTTCAGCCCACCCTGACCCCAAAGCTCTTAGCATTTTTCAGAAGTTCACATGATCAGCGATTCTCTGGCTGTGTCTGGGCTTCTTTGCTCCTTCTCTGAATCATTCTCTGTAACTTAAGACTAAGATAAAGATTCAGCATCAGCCCCATCTGTTGGTATTGGTGCTGTCTGCACTGATCGCTAGAGCTTTCCCCTCCCCCCTTCCAGTTAAATGAGAATTTAAAACAATAACTTCCTAGGAACCGAGGTACTCTGCCATCCACACAGGTTTCCTTGTCACTCTGCATGCTCATGTCCTATATTCACTCATGGAGACATCAGTCGTAGTTAGATCTAGATTATCAGTGAGTTCAGGGTTCATGCCCTCTCGGTGAGGCCTATCTGTTGTGGACAGGCTGTCTGTAGAAGATGGCAATGTGCTGAGGTAAGCTGCATGCACTTGCTTTTGGTATCAACAAGGATAAGTTGTTTAGCTTTTAATGACCATGTAAAGCCCCTCCAAAAAGGAGTAAGTTTGGGATTCTTTTCCAGGATGCTTTTTCCAGTCATGCAGCTGCTGCTGCAGCTTCTGTCCTTCCTGCGTGGGCATTTCATTCTCCTCTCTCCTGACATCTCGTGTCTGGCACGCTCCCTTCCGGCTCATCTTTTTCCTCCACCTGCTGGAATGCTGTCCTCAGGCACTGAGATACGGCCAGGGTTACACTACACAATTACTTTGGTATAACTACGTTGCTCAGGGCTATGAAAAATCCGCACCCCTGAGTGACGTAGTTATACTGACCTCAACTCCCTATGCAGAAAGTCCTATGTTGGCAGGAGAGCGTCTCCCGTGGACACAGCTACTGCCTCTCATGGAGATGGAGTTAATAAGCTGACCAGAGAGCTCTCCCCTCGGCTTAGAGCAGTGGTTTTCAATCTGTGGTCCGCAGGCCCCAGGTGTTTGCAGACTATGCCTAAGGGGTCACAAAAGGTTGTCATTACCACAGAACCGTGATTTTCAGCCTGTGGTTCTTGAAACCCT
Source organism: Chelonoidis abingdonii (assembly GCF_003597395.2). Lineage (NCBI taxonomy): Eukaryota > Metazoa > Chordata > Testudines > Testudinidae > Chelonoidis > Chelonoidis abingdonii. The sequence continues at coordinate 8,233,221 of NC_133779.1, read as the reverse complement.
GGGGGTCCACAGACTAAGTATGAGATTTCCACCTCCATTCAAAATATTTCAAGGTCCGCAAATGAAAAAAGTTCAAAACCCCCGGCTTAGAGCATCTTCTTCAGAAGAGCGACAGCAGCTGACGCAAGTTTGTAGCGTCGACCTGCCCTAAGAGTCCACTGCATCTTTGACCTGTATGGGTGCTAGGGGCCTGATCAGTTCTTGCTGCTGAACATCAAGTCACTGGGAGGCCTGTGTTTGCAGGGTCCACAAATTATCCCAGAAGCAGAGTAAGGGATAGTTGATTGATGGCTGTGCTAAGATAACAAACGATACCTTCATTTCCCAGTCTTGTTGGTCTTCATCGACTCAGGCTGTAAGAATCAAACCAATGATGTGGTTTACTCTCTCCACTGCCTCTTTACTCACAGGATAGGCAACACTGGTACTCACCTTGGTTATCTGGAGTTCTCAGCAAACCTCGTGTAGTAACCGTGATACAAATTCATTCTCCTCATAACTGCAGATGCAGCCTGGTGGGATGAATTGCAATCCTACCTGTTTCATCAGTGCAGTCATAGCTGTTTCAGTCCTTTTACCCTTCAGTCACTGCAGCACCACATGCTTTGGGAACGTGTACTCACCCCACACTGGAAGGGGAAGGGTTAACTCCCTGCTGTGAGCTGAGGAAGTCACATCTCCACATCCTTACTGAGCATGCTCCAGGTGTAGCACTAGTATGAAAGGGAGCAGCCAGGCTCAGTTTGGGCTGACCACCGAGGAGGAAAGATGTTCTTTGTTGGTTCCTGCCCAGGAGCAGCTGGAACCCCTGACTGTGGATGCCGGAGGCACCGAGACCCAGAGATAAGCCCAAGTGCATGTGGACGTCCAAGAAGGATCAGAGTCACTGGGAACCACACGCACCAGGAAGCCTGGAGATCTCGAGGGCAGCTCCAAGAGACGTGGTAGGAAGTGGCCCAGGGGGAACTAGCTATAGTGCTGTGGGAAGTTGGTGTGTTTTGGTTGGAGCCCCACTGACTCTGTGGAGGAGAACTCTGCCACTGGTAGGGCACTGGGCTGGGACCCAGTGGAGCACATACACACACCACAGATGGCGGCCCATTGGCACTGACTGCAAGGCCTTACTGCCCTGAAGATTAGGGTGACTCTACTGCCCTGCGAGTGAGGGCAACTCTGCTGACTCTGGCCATTGGGCCACACAACCCTGAGACATGGTCAGTCCTGAGGGAGAGGGCATCTGTATCGGCCCTTACCTTTAGGTTTTCTACCCCTGAGAACAAGGGCAGACTAACTGACTCTGATCAGTAGGCCATACCATCCCAGCGGTAGAGGCAGTTATATCAACTGTAGCCATTTGGCCACACAGTGCTGAGGCAGAGGGCAGCTCAGAGTATGGGGTGCGCTCACCCTGCACTGGTTGTGGTTCCCCCACCCCATCACACATGGTGCAGAACGTGGGCACCAATCAAAGCCTCCTGATAGGCTTACACTAGGAAACCTGACAGAGGGACGGGTTTTCCCCCTGTTTGTTGTAGTGCATTAGCTTTGGGAGAATCTTAGAATTAGAAGTGGAGTCTGATAAAGTCTCGCAGTGGTTACTTGAGAGCCAGCAATAACAAGCACCTCAGCAACAGCACACCAGGCGGAGCTGTTGCAACCAATCACTCACTAGCAACAGCAATTGATGAGTGAACTGTCCATGCAGCCACAGGCCCAGCAGGAAAGGCTAGTTCAGCAGATGGCATTGTTACTATAGCCTGGAGGGGCTTTGACTGTCACTCCAATAGCATCCAACCCAGGATCCGTCCACGCTATCTGGCCTCCCACTGCAGCTTGCCAAGATGGGCTCTTCCATGGCCATTCAGTGACCTCCAAAACAGTGGGCTACCCTTCTAGCCCCATACCTGATGGGGCCAGCCCCGCTGGCTTACCGAAAATTGGATCACCAGGATGCCTTGGATTATGTCAAGGTGAAGGCGGCCATCCTTGACCAGACCGGTATTAGCCCAGAAACATATCAACAGTGGTCCCGTCGTGAGTGGTACCCCACTGGGGCTAGACCGAGGGCAGTAGCCCAGTGCCTCAGAGCTTATGCCTGGAGGTGGCTGAAGCCCAACAAGAGGTCTGGAGCCCAGGTGGCAGAGACTGTAACCCTCAAGCAGTTCACCCAAGTCCTCCTGGCCAGAGGAAGGAATGGGTACAGTGACACCAGCCTGTGACACTTGTGGATGCCATTGTACTGCTGGAAGATTACTTAGCGGCTGAAAGTGTGGAGCAATCTCACACGAATGATGAGTTGGGGGGAAAAGATAAAGCAGTCAGGGGAAGTACACACCAGACTAAACCTGGAGGGCCGTGACATTCGTCTGGGGGCCCAGACATTACCTCAGACCTGACCCAGAGATTGATGGCCACTCGAGTCTCAACTCGGCAGGAGGAAGACCCCTGAGCAGAGACCAGCTTGGTAAAAGCAGATCTGTCAGCTGAAGAAGCCTGGGACGGTTCTTGTGAGTGCGACCAAGAGGGATATTTCCTCTGGGATTGTCACTATATGGATAGTAACTTTGGACAGGTATGGGTATCCAGCCCACACACTTGAAAGAGGACCCCGGGGAAGCTACCAAGCTGTGACACTGGTTCCAACAGATGATTCCCTAACAAAATAGGATCGAGGGGTCCCAGAACATCCCAGTGCTCCCCCTTTTCTTGAGAATCTTCCACCCCAATGCGATCGCCAGGATTCGGTATTCCCAAGGATTTGAATCTGTGGCCCCTGTCAAAGTCCCGCTTCTGCTGAGTTTTCTTTTCATCTTCCTTCTCCTGAACTCTCTGGAACTCAGGCCAGCAATGGTCTGGTTGGGGTCATTTTGGGGTCGTTCTGATAGTTGGCTGACCCTCAGCCCCACTACAACCCTGTCTCTGATACGTTCTTCACTCACCTCCCCATAGCCACAGTGTTCGATTAGGTTCTACTGGGCTCTTATAACTCATTCTCTGACTCACCGTTCTCTGGCTGGCATAAGTGAAATCGTACCTGCTCAGACACCACAGTGCAGCGTGGCACGAAATGCTCATCCAGTTCTTCTTTCACTGTGTTGAACAGTTTCATCTGAGCAGCCGTGAGGCTTCTGGGAGGGACAACGACTCTGCTGGAGGCCCACTGTACAGTGCAAGGCATTCCCTTGTTTCTCCTCTGATTGCTGAGCTCAGAAAGACTTACACCTGAGGGAACTTCTGCAATCTGCCTACCCAGAGTAGCCACCCCGCAGGGTGCTGTCAATCACATTCTGCAGGGTTGGCGTTTGGAAAAGGCTGGGTCAGATGGAGCCGTTTCTGCTGTTTTACCAGACTATAGACCCCGCCCCTTTTTCTGTGTTGCCTTTGTGTAGCCTAAGGTGATGTGGCCCAGTAAGGAAGCAGACAGGTGTCTCATCTAAGGTTGCCAACAGTCCCGTATTACAAGGGATGTCCCTTATTTAAACAGAAATTTGCCTGTCCCGTACTGAGTCAGCACGGGACACCTTTTATCCCGTATTTCAACAGCAGGGGCTAGTACTCATGGGTGCATCTTTCCATTCCCCTCCTGACCCTTCAGTGCTTCTTAGAGAAAGCAGACGGGGCTGCGCTCAGGGGCCAGAGTTTGGAGCGGAGTGGAAAGAGGCACCTGTGAATACTGGCCCCCTGCTGACTCCAGCCCTTGAGCACGGCCCCGGCGCAGGCTCCGTCTGGCAGGGGAAGTGTACGGGGCTGTGTGCCCTGGAGTAGCGCTGAAGGGCCAGGCTCAGGAAGAGGCTTTGTCTGGCAGGGGGGTCAGTACTTCCGGGAAGTAGTCTTCCTACTCGCACAGTCTCTGCCGATATCCCTTGTAGGGTGCACAGCCCTGCAGCAGGCAAAGACGAGCAACTGCAGCCTCCAACTTGGCTCCTTGAACCCACCTGCAGCAGCTGCTGACCCAGCACCTGAGCCCCTGGGTTCTCTGCAGCATCCAGAGCTGGAGAGAGAGAAGCCCTAGGAAGTGGGGGGTGGGGTGGAAAAGGGACTTGCCCCTACGGGTTCAAGCCAAGACTGGGGACATCTGAGGTCTGGCTTGTATTTTTAAAAACAGTGTTGGCAACCCTCATCTTAGCTTCTATATTCCTTACTCACCCACCCTCACTCCCTGCTGCAGCCTGAACTCACCACAGCCCGTCCCTCTGGGCCCTCTGTGCATTTAGGCCTTTTTTCCATCTGCTCGGCTGCTACCTCTGCAGCTTTTGGCTGGGCAGGCTGGGCTGGCCAACCAGCTGAGCTGTTTTCCTTTGCTGCTTTCCTCTTCCTGAGGGGGTGCTCTGTGATCTGTTAGGCTTTTCTTCGATCCCACCCCTCACACCCTGTAGAGATGAGAGAGACCCAGGGCTGTCTTCAGTTCCTGGTTTCACACAAAGACTCTTACCTCTTTGCTCTGTGCCCCTAGTGACCACTCTCAACTATCCCAACTAACACTGCAACCCCCACCAGCCCCAGCATAACCGTACTGAAGTGCACTGGCCATAGATTATATACACTTGTAACCCTTCTGCCCCTCTGAGTTGGCAGCAACAAGGGCTGGGTTCAGTATCTAGGGGTTCCATTTCAATAACACAATGCAAAACCAGCATTGATCCCCCACCCAGTGACCTGGGACAGTTACATACCACCCCCCGGAGCATCTAAGAGGCAATACTCCCCCTCTCGCAAGCACAGAGTCTGAGTGTAGCAAAATCCATTTAATAAATGAGGGAAACAATGCAGCATTATGTTGGGGAAACACCACAAACAGGATTCATAACACAAACCATGAGCAAAAGAGCCACCCCCAAGTAAGTTTGGCAATGTCCTTTTCCCCTCAGGGTCTTAAGTCCAACAAGCCAAAAGTCTCTTCCCCTGGTCAGTGCAGCCCCAAAGTTCAGAAGTTTATCTGCAGAGTTTTACTCCCCCAACCTGGGTGGAAATTGGGGGGGAAGGGGCACATGGGGTCTTAAGGGGCACCTTACATGGTCCGAGGTCAACTGCCCCACCTCTCTGTAGGGTTCTACTGCTGCCTTCACCATGAGCTACTCCACTCGACCAGCCATCCTACGAACTGCTCCATTCTGCCTCGCTTCACTCCACTCACCATCCTGTGGGATACTCCAACCACCCTACAAACTGCTGTGCTCTGCCAGTCACTTAGTAATATATCTTCAGGCTCCCCCCACTAGTTAACACAGCACTCAGTGATCTCAGCTCTTAGTAATTTTAGCTCTTTAGTGATTTCAGTTTATAGTAGGAGAGCCCCACTACTGCTACACCATTGGCCCAAAGTGAATTCAGCAAAACAGTCTGTAACTAGACTTTTAATAGAATCAGAATTAGTTCTGCCATTCAACAGTGGCAAAGAAAGAAGGTGCAATGGGTGTTTCAGGCCCTTAAAGGGACACATACTCTCAAATACAAATAGCTATCCCCAACCTTCCTCCATTCACTGGCCATTGGAACCCATGTCCCTTGTCTAGTGAGTGCTACTTAGTTAATGGCGAGTCCCTCTGTCATAAAACATTTTCATTGTCCTTGATTCACATAATCAGGGTAAAATACTTTATTCTTCCTGTCCCAGTAACAGAGAAACTGGGGTTTCCACAGCAGCCCAAGTGACCACTTCAGAGGCTGCTGTGGGTTCATGCTAGGTGGGGTGGGTGTGCCCATGCAAATAAGATCAGCCCCTGAAGTTCTTTTCCACAACTCGCCACAATTCACCACCAGATGTCAGAGTAGAGCTCATCCTGACTCTGCTTACACACTGATACTTTAGGTTCCCTTATCAACTGTCTGCATCTTCTTACTACTAATTTATAGCCATTGCTTTCAGCTTTCCTCATTTTCTATTTGTTAGATATTGTGTTAATTATTAATCATCATTATTATTATTTGTTGCTGCATTACTTCTCTTCTTAACCAGGATATTTTTTTAAGCAATGAATATGTCTTCTGTGATTGTGGAGTTGTCAGGTTATTGGGCATCCTAAACATTTCCCAATTATTGTTCACAGTTTGGGTTTAAACCTTTCCTCTCAATCAATTTTGCTCATAATTATTTTCAGCTTTGGGAAATTGGCCCACTGGCCCTCCCTGTCACAGCTTCACCAGAATGGGCCGGTAGAAGAACAGGCCTTTTCATCTGGCCTGCTGGGCCCTGATCTCTGTCTGCTCCCCATGCTTCTAGGTGCCGAGGGACCAGCTCTCACTGATTCTGCCTGCAGCTGATTGTGGAAGACCCCTTGAGGCAACCTCTAGAGGTCTGAACTCAGTGCTCTTCTCTTCCAGCAGGGCAGCCTGTTAGGGCAGGGTGTGCTGAAGTGGTGGGGCCTCCAGCAGGGGGCATAAAACATCTGGTACACCCCATCATCGCTGTCAGGGCAGTTTAGTGTATGCACATAGCCAGTGTAATCAGATCCGGATCACGTGCACCTCTGTACTTTCTCATTTGTAATTCTGTGATAAATTCTCCTATATCTGTCAGTCTCCTGCAGGCCCAGCCTGAGTCAGAGTCTATATTGTTATGTTAGAAAATTATCACTGATCATTCTTAGAAACTCCAGAGATGTTTTTTCTCATGGCAGCAGGAGACCCCTGCAGGCTCCCATAGACTGATCCCCCCAGAGCAACGCAGAGTGTCTTTCTACACATTGCAGCAAGTGTTCAAAGTGCTGTTCACCCTGGTCTTTGATTTGGGGGACGCTGCAGACCCCTCTTGCAATGTCTCAATGGGAACAGTGTTCCCTACACTTTTCATATCCAGTACTGTTGAGTGTCCACTAACTGTAAAGCAAGGGTGCCACCCCTACTGCCATGTGCCCACTCTGCTCCTCCTAAAGGAGGAGTGTTGCCCATTTGTTGCCATAGTGGGGCCTTGACAGGTGTTTCTGGAATGAAGAGAAGTTGATTTCACAAGTCAAGCGTTTCTTTGGTGCGATCTGGTTTATTTATAAAGTCCTGTTTCCCAGACAACAGTAAAAAACAAAAACCAGCCAGCATTTTCCTTGCTCTCAGTTTCCAGTTTACCTCTCCAGCCAGTCCTGTGTCTCAAGGTGCTACGTTCCCTGTGTAACTAGAGATCAGATGCACAGGAACCTCCCTGAGTCTTTACTTCCTTGTTTATTTGCAGACGCTGGCATCTCAGAAGTGGCTCCGCTCCGACTGGTGAACGGCACAAATCGATGCACCGGGAGAGTCGAGGTGCTTCATAACCAGCAGTGGGGAACCGTGTGTGATGGCATCTGGGACTTGTCTGAGGCTGAAGTCGTGTGCAGGCAGCTGGGCTGTGGGACAGCGTTATCAGCACCACGTGGGGCTCACTTTGGGCAAGGATCTGACCGTGTGTGGCTGGATGAGGTTCAGTGCACAGGGGCAGAAGCTGCCCTCACCGAATGCAGGGCTAAGCCTTGGGGAGAGCATAGCTGTAACCCCGGAGATGATGCCAGTGTTGTGTGCTCAGGTAACACCGAGGGCGGTAGAAGCCTGTGCTTCTGGAAGTGGGGCGGGGGCTCTGCAGAGGGTGCTAACCCTGGGAGTCAGCCTACGTGTGTTGGTGTGTGTGTGTGCATTTCGGGGTTTGTGTGTGATTGTCTCTGTACCTGTTTGAGGCAGCATGTGTGTGTGTGTGTGTGTCTATGTGTGTGAAGGGATGTGCACGGGACAGTCTATGAATATTTGCATACACGTGTGGCAGTTAGGGTTGCCAACCCTCCCAGATTGATTGGGAGTCTCCTGGAATAGGCCTCGATCTCCCAGAGGCTACTGAAACCAATCCAGGAGATTTTAGGCACTAAAAGTCCAGCGGCGCAGCAGGGCTAAGGCAGGCAGCCTACCTGCCCTGGCTCTGCATGGCTCCCGGATGTGACCAGCACATTCCTCTGGCTGCTAGGCACAGGGATGGCCAGGTGGTGTCTGCGCACTGCCCCGTCCTGAGCACCGACTCCGCAGCTCCCATTAGCCACTGCTCCCATCCCCCTCCTGCACTCCAACCGCCTGCCCCAGCCCTAAGCCCCCTCCTGCACCCAAACTCCCTCCCAGAGCCTGCACATTGCACCCCCTCCTGCACCCCAACCACCTGCCCCAACCAGATGAAAGCAAGGGTGAGAGACAGCGAGCAACAGAGGGAGGGAGGATGGAGTGAGCGGAGCGGGGCCTTGGAGAAGGGGACGGGACAGGGGGCAAGAGTGTTTGGGTTTTTGCGATTAGACAGTTAGCAACCCTAATGGCAGTATGTGTGCGTGTGACAATGTGTGTATTTGAGGCAATGTGTGTGTCATGGAGTGTGGGGGAGTCCAGCCCTGCACCCCTCTTCCTGGGACCCACAGTGACTCTCAGCCAGCCAGTAAAACAGAAGGTTTATTGGACAACAGGAACACAGGTTACAGCAGAGCTTGCAGGCACAGTCAGGACCCCTCCATCGAGTCCTTCTGGGCTTTCAGGGTGCTTGGATCCCAGCTTAGGACACCCTGAATTCCGCCCACACATCCCCAAACCCAAACTGAAACTAACCCCCTCCAGCTGGCCCCTTCCTTTGTCTTCCCTCCCAGGCAAAGGTGCTGACCTCCCCCCTCCCTTACCTAGCTCAGGTTACAGGCTCAGGTATAGTCCATCCCCTAAAGTCCTCCCCTGCTCTCCCATTCCTCACATAGACAGCCCCTACTCCGTCACAGTGTGTGTGCATAAGGACGTATGGGGGTTGTGCATGAGACTCTGTGTCTGTGTCTGCTTGTTCAGCAGTGTGTAAGGGGGTGCAGTGTGTATGTGTGTTTGAGGCAATGTGTATATGTGTGCACAGAGCCATATAGCAGTTGTGCATGGGACTCTGTGTGTGTGTGTCTGCTTGTATAGCGGCATATTGTATAGGGGGATGCAGTGTGTGTGAGTGAGGGAGTGCACGCACACATGCACACAGGTGGAGTGATATACAAATGGCTCCTCTCTGCTCTGTGCAGACACTCACACCCCATCCGCGAGCCATGCTGGGTATCCGGGCACCTGGCGGCAGGGAACAGCCTCTCATGCCCTGTGCTTTGTGTTTCAGATCAGGGCCAGCTGAGGCTGCAGCTGATGAGTGGCCCAAGCACCTGCTCCGGGCGAGTGGAGGTGCTGATTAACAACACCTGGAGTGCCGTGTGTGATGCCGGCTGGGGCCTGCCAGAGGCAGGGGTGGTGTGCAAGCAGCTGGGCTGTGGCACGGCGCTGTCAGCCCCGGGGTTTGCTCAGTTCGGCCATGGGGCCAGCGACGTCTGGCTGGAGGGCGTGAGCTGCTCGGGTCAGGAATCTCTCATCAGCGAGTGCCAGCTGAGCCGGCTGGGTTCTGGGCTGTGTGACCGTGGCTCCGAGGCCAGTGTGGTGTGTGCCGGGCAGGCCGGTGAGTGCCCAGTTCTGTTGCCATGCCCATGTTCCTGCAGACACGAGGTGGGCAGGAGTCACACCCTGACCATGCCAGGGGGAGGCCAGTCTCCAGGAGGGAAGCACCAGGGTTCCTGCCCATCACACCAAGATTACTGGCTGTCCCAGAGGTTCTCACAGCCGTGCTCAGACTGGAGCACCACTCCTGGGTCTCTGAGCAGCCTCCTCTGCCATGGGGCTCCCTCTCCTGCCAGCCCTGGCTCCGGTGCTGGAGGCTGCTAACCCTGCAGGCAGACCCAGAGCACAGATCTGGGGGGCAGAGAGCCTGTGGGGCCTGGGGGAGGAGTCGGGGAGGCAGGCCCTGAGGAGGAGTATGAGGGACAGGGCCTGTGGGAGAAGCTGGGAAGAGGCCTCTGGGAGCTAGTGCCCCCAATCCTCTCTAACACATCCCCCTCTCCCGGACTTCTTGGGCTGGGAATGGTCCCTGGGGTCAGTCCAGCCCTGAGCCTCCTCCCATACCCCAACTCCCTGCCCCAGCCCTGAGCCCCTTCCTGCACCCAAACTCCCTCCCAGAGCCCGCAACCCCTCCTGAACCCCAACTCCCTGCCCCAGCCCTGAGCCCCCTCCTGCACCCAAACTCCCTCCCAGAGCCCACATTCCCTCCCGCACCAACTCTCTGTCTCAGCCTGGTAAAAGTGAGTGAGGGTGGGGGAGAGCCAGCAAGGGGAGGGAGAGGGGATGGAGTGAGAAGGGGCATGGCCTTGGGGCAGGGGACAGGGGTGGGGCAAGGGAGCTTGGGTTTGTGTGATTAGACAGTTGGCAACCCTACCCCTTAGCTACCCCCAGCGCAGGGCCCTGCACTACCCCACAACCCGCCCTCCTCCCCGGGCCCTGTGGCAGAGGGGGTGGGGTTGGCCAGCCAAGGTTCTGAAGGCAAGAAACTCAATCCCAGGTGGGGCTGTGGGGTGGGGCAGGGAGGTCACCTCAGGATGGGCGCTGTGGAGGGGGGGACAGAGTCAGACCCACAGGGACTGTGGTACAGGGGAGGGAGTCAGCCGTGGGGGGTCCTGTGGGCTGGGGACAGAGTTGGGCCAGGAGGGGTTGTGCAGGAGGGGATGGAGTCAGTCTTGGCAGGGGGCTGTGAGTGGGGAGAGAGTCGGTCTCAGGGGCTGTGGGGCAGAGGCAGGGTCAGCCCCATGGTTGTGGCAGGCCTGTGGGCGGGCACAGCTCACTGCCTGGCTCTCTCCCCAGGCTCCGGGCTGTTCTGGTCCCTGCTCCTCAGCCTGGGTGCTGTCGTGGTGCTGATCTGCGGGGTTCTGCTCTGCTGGAGGATGCGGCGGGACAGAACTGCTGGGAACCCCCTGGGTAAGAGCCTTGGATCCCGAGCACAGTCTGCAAGGAAGCGGGGCTGGAATGAGGGTTGCTGGCCTGACCCACGAGTCCAGTGCCAGCTGGAGCCCAGTGCCCCTGAGCTACCCCCCCTGCATGGAGACCTGCTGCTCTCACAGTTACTGGGATCCCTGCTTTGGCTGCCATGCACAGACCCAGTGTCCTGGCCTGCAGGTGCCCTGTTCCTACAGCCCTGCCCTGGCAGTGGTGTAGGGTTGCCAGGCATCCAGTTTTTGACCAGAAGGCCCGTTCAAAAAACGACCATGGCAGCTCCGGTCAGTGGCACAGCAGAGGCCCAGAGCTATGGCAGGCTCCATGCCTACCCAATGGGAGTTGTGAGAGCCATGCCTGCAGATGCAAAGGCAGTGCACGGAGGCTCCCCGGCCACCCATGCACCTAGGTTCCACAAGGACCTGGTGGCTGCTTCCTGGAAGCCACAGTAAGTGGTGCCAGAACCTTGAACCCTTAACCCCCTCCCAGACTCTCACCCTCTGCTCCAGCCTGCTCCCACACCTAAACTCCCTCCTGGAGCCCGTACTCCCCACACATCCAGACCCCCTGCCCCAGCCCCCTCCTACACCCCAAGCCCCTCATCCCCAGCCCCGCTCCAGAGCCCCAGCTGGATCCCACAGCGCCTCCTGCACCCCAATCCCCTGCTGTGTGACAGTGTGGGACAGCGAGCAAAGGAGGGAGGGGTCATGGAGTGAGTGGGGGCGGAGCCTTGGAGGGGCAGGGTGTTCAGCTTTGTGCTGTTCAAAAGTTGGCAACCACACAGTGGGGTCCCATTCACAAGGCACCCTGGCACCTGGGAGAGGTTGGGCCAGGGGCAAAGGTCAGTGGCCTGGGTGCTTCATCCTGTCCACTTGCTTCCAGGCCATGTGCACCTGGAGGAGCTGGGGGCTCCAGGGACCCCACCCCAGCCCCAGGGAGCGGCAAATCCAGAGCCCTCCGAGGAGCCCGACAGCGAGATGACCTGGCTGGTGAGGGAAGACGTGGTGCTGTGAGAGCTGCATGCCAGCCGGGCTGGGCTGGGCTCAACCTGCATTGAGAGACAGGCTGGTAGGATCCTGCTCAGAGCAGCCCCAGACCTGCCAGCTGCCTGGACTGTGGGGACGCTGATGCAGCTCATCTGGGGACTGGGGGGCCCCTGGCATCATTGTCCCCCCAACTGACTTGGAAAACTCCCTGTGCCGCCCCCCCCAGCTTTCCCTGGTGTAGCTTCCAGCAGCTCCCATGCCCATCCCTGAGCAGCCTGTGCCCAGCCATGCAGACAGCATGTGGTGCACCCTGCAGAACCATTGTCAGGTGCACAGGGTCAGCCGGCTCCTTCCCCATGCAATGACCATCCCAATATGGGGAGAGACTGACTACGAGTGTCTGCCTGTGTCTGATGCGCCAGGCCTTGGTAAAGCCTGGTGTTCTCATCTGTCTGTGCCCAGTACAGCCTGATCCCAGGGCACCAGGCCCTGTCTGTCTGTGCCCAATACACACTGATCTTGGGGCACCAGGCCCTGTCTGTCTGTCTGTGCCCAATGCACCCTGAGCTTGGGGCATCAGGACCCATCTCCTCTCTCTGTGCCCAATGCCCTCTGAGCTCAGGCCACCAGACCCCATCTGTCTGCGCACTAGCCAGCCCGGGCCCCCCGTAAATGATCATTACAGCTTCTAGTGTGTAGATAAGGTGCAGAACTGAGTGCAGCTGCATAATGGTGCCTTGCTTAATGGAAAGAGATGGGCCAGGGTACAGATACAGATACAAAGAGCTTGTCTCTAACCTTCCCTCCCCCACCCCATCCTTGTGCTGTATAAATACCCTGTGGTAATATTACACAGCTAGACACAGAGACAGCAGCTGCGTCCAGACACAAGACCCGTTGCACATTTCCCAGGGGAAGATGTTGGGGAACAACCACATTATTCCCTCTTCTCTTTGCATTAGTAGCATATTGGCAGCTGAAACCTTTCTGATTTCTTGTAATTCCCAAAAGCTTCCACAAGGTGTCAATGGCTTCCAACTCCTCAAAGTGCCCCACTCTCACCCCCTCTGTAGTAGGGTGACCATATGTCCTGTTTTGACAGGGACAGGCCCCTTTTTCAGCTCTGTTCAGGCCGTCCCTACTTTTTCTACTAAAACTGGACATTTGCCCTGATTTGTGAAGGCAGCGCTTCCTTCAGAGCTGTGCCCCCGGGCAGCAGTCCCTAATCTCCACTGGACACTACAGGCAGTTCTTATGTCTGGGTCAATCTAGGACAGCTGTTCACTGCTTGCATTACAGGATAGTGAGGAGTTTACTTAGAGGATTGTACCTCAGAGATGTATAATCCCTTCCCGAGCAGCCTGCTGTTCCGGTAAAATGAGTGTGCTGCACACATTACATTGGTGCATTCCTCCCTGAGTTCAGTGAGTGCAGTCATGACTGATAGGACGCACAGAGAGTAGGGTGACAGAGTGGAGAGCAGAGAGATGTGGCTTCTGCCAGGGGGATAAGCTCTGAAGGCAGCGATTCCCGCCAGCAGCAGCAGAGAAATTTTCTGCTGACAGGCAGCGCTAATTTCAGAACTGACCCCTGGGAAGCAGCCCCACTTGCTGGCTGCAGGGTGGAGCAGAGAAGTAAAGGTGACATGGTATTGCCACCCTTACTTCTGCGCTGCCTCAGCACCTGAGCCTCCCTTACTGTGAGGCTCAGAATAAAATGCTTTGAGCAACTTAACTGGAGGCTGTACAGAAGCACTAAATTAATTTTCCCGTCGGCTCAGTGCAAGGTCAGCAACGAGAAAGTAGAAACTGGTGGGCACAGATCATGGCTAAATGGAGCATCGGCATCAGCAGGGTTGAAGGATGCCACACGCAGGTAATCCGATGGGGGTTAGTGGCAATGCTCTGATTTGTAAATGCTGATTTTTTCTTGTTAGCTGAGTTGCAGCTGCAGCTGAAAGCAGCGTGATGGTCTCTTCCCAGCTCCATTGTTTACCTCACTTGGGAGCCTGAGTGTGGAGACAGCATGAAATAGGAAGGGTTTTTAATTGCACATTTTGTTTTAGCTAAGAGTTTCCCTGAGCCAAGCAGGCTGCCTGCCGTAGAGTCAGAGGGCTGTGCCCAGATGCTGGGCTGGGCCAGAGTTCCGAGAAAGCCTTGTGAAGGAACACTTGCAAATCAATTCTACCCTGGTGTTTCAGTAGTGGATTTACCAGGACATAGAGATCTCTGGTGTAAACCCTTCGACTTAGAGATTAGCTTGGCTCATAGCAAGAAATTGGTTCAGCAAAACAGGGGCTGTCAGGAGCAGGGTCCCAGCCGGAGGCAGACTGAGGCCACGTCTAGACTATGCGCCGTATCGGCGCGTTAAAATCGATTGCTCGGGGATTGATATATCGCATCTAATCTAGACGGGATATATCGATCCCTGAGCGTGCTTATATCGATTCCGGAACTCCACCAACCCCAACGGAGTTCCAGAATCGACATGGCGAGCCGCGGACATCGATCCCAGGTGGTGAGGACGGGTGAGTAAATCGATTTTAGATCTTCGACTTCAGCTACGTTACTCACGTAGCTGAAATTGCGTATCTAAAATCGATTTTACCTCGTAGTGTAGACCAACCCTGACATCATGTATCCAAAACATCCCTACAAGGAGCACACACAGTTCATTTACACACATGTTCTCCTTTGACAAGGGCTGGTTGTGTTACAAATAAGGGTGGCAAAACCACCATGCTACTCTTACTTCTGTGCTGCTGCTGGCGGGGGCGCTGTCTTCAGAGCCAAGCAGGCTGGCAAGCAGCTGATGCTCTCCATTGCCCAACTGTGAAGGCAATGCTGCCTCCAGTCACAGGATGTTGCCAGGTGATGCTTTTGTTCCTTTTTTGTGGGGTGGGGGGCTTGTGCATACCTGTGTCCTTAGAAGAATCAATAGTTTGTGTGTGGTCATCTTTTGCTATAAAAATGTCCAGAAAACATCTGTGTAATTGTAATGAAGACCTCCAAAAACAGTTCAAGTTTTTAAAAAAAGACGCTTCAACACTGGACAACAGCAAAGTTGTATGTGAGACATGTGGAGCACATTCATCCATTGCCAATGGTTGAAATGATATTAACCAGAACCTTCAAAGCAAGAAACACAGAGATGCTGGTAAAAGTAAATGTTTAACTCCAAGTATTTCAGAATTTTTTTCTGAGGCAAGACACAGAAGCTGAAAAAGTTTTTGCCAGTGAGGGAGGGTTTGCTTACCACTCAGTATTGCATGGACACAGTTTCCACTCTAGTGAGTGTACATCATAATTAATTAGGAAACTAGGCCAGTCTACATTTTCATCTGCTCGCACAAAATCCAAGGCAATCTCTTGCAACGTCTTAGCCCCTTTATCCATTGACAAAATGCAGTTTGGATTGGACAGGTGTTCCTTTATTGTGCTTAGTGTGAAAGCATTGAACAAAAAAGAGCAAAAACTACATCCTGTTCTTATATGGTATTTTCTCCCACTGGGTGGAATTTGCACAAAAATTACTGACTATTCATCTCTACCCAGGGAAACATAAGATTTGCAGTGTGCATTCATCCAGCGAGTGGTTGAGAAGCCAACACTAACTTTGGGGGTGCCAGACGTTGTGGGAAAAACAATTTGTGGTGAAATCTCCAGGCCAACTTAGGAAAAGAGATCTTCAGTATTGGGTGCGGTGCACATGTTGTGCATAACTCCAAACTGATTGTCTTCCTTTAGATGTGGAGATCTTTGCTGGAAAGGTTTACAGATACTTTCATATCTACACAGAGCATGTTGAAGAGCTGAAAGACTTCTGTGGATTTATTGAAATTGAGTATACCAAATTACTAGAGCATGGCAGCACACAATTCCTCTCATTGAGACCAGCAACACAGGATTTTGTTAATTTTGATGGGCTTAAAGCGTATTTTCTTTCTCAAGATAAATGCCCGACACTGCTACAGAAGCTCTTCGATGCTCCTGCCACTCAACTGTGTCTTCTATTTGTCAGCAGACAAACTGCCATGTTTCAAAACATAAGGGAGATGATAGAGAAAAATGATTTGTCAGTGACAGAAGTGGCACTGCAAATACATTCCCTTCATGTTAACTTATCGGAGAGGCTTGGAGAAAGATTTGTCACCACAGAAGTGAAGAACCTACTGCACACTTTTGTAGAATGCAGGCAAATGAAAGAAGAGGAGTTTTACAATGTAGTTGACAATTTTTACACAACAGGCCTATCCTACTGAGACTGAGAGCACTGGCGACCTACCTTTGACTGCACCGAAAAGTTTGAGTGGATTTTGCTAAGGAATATGCCACAGTGGGAGCAAATGCAAGTCAGCCTCGCTGCATGCCACATCAGAATTCCCACCTTATATATGTTGGATGAGAATCGTCTCTTTGACAAGTGGTCTAGTGCCAAATCAATTGTCTCCAGTTCTCTTTCAGACTGGAACCCTCAGAGAACGCCCATCACCGAAAGGTGGCAGAAGATTTTTTGAGAGAGATTGACCGTAATGCAGTACAATACACAGATCTAGCCAAGGCTGTGGGATTTGTGCTGTGTCTGCCTGGTACTACAGTGCCTGTTGAATGTGTCTTTTCAATTATGAATGATGTGTGGTCTCCTGAAAAATCACATCTGAATATCTCCACCACTTGTGTGTGCGAGTTAACTTTTCTCTAGACCAGGAGTAGGCAACCTATGGCACGTGTGCCGAAGGCAGCACGTGAGCTGATTTTCAGTGGCACTCACACACCCAGGTCCTGGCCACTGGTCCAGGGGGCTCTGCTTTTCAGTTTAATTTTAAATGAAGCTTCTTAAACATTTTTAAAACCTTATTTACTTTGCATACAACAATAGTTTAGTTACATATTCTAGACTTATAGAAAGAGACCTTCTAAAAACATTAAAATGTATTACTGGCATGCAAAACCTTAAATCAGAGTGAATAAATGAAGACTTGGTACACCACTTCTGAAAGGTTGCTGACCCCTGCTCTAGACTGCACTGCATTCTACAACAAGTTGCTGAAAGACGAGCAAACCCTCAGCCAAATAGCATTGTCAGAGAAATACAACGGGTATCAAGCAGCTACACACTCTGAAGAACGGCAAGGCAAGGAACAATCCCAGTAACTACTGAGTTTTAAATAAAATATATGAACATAGATATAAAATATACGAAACGGATTTATCTTTTTTGCATACTGTAAACTCCCCTAAGCACTGGCATCTCTTACCCAGTGTCCTGTTTTCAGAGTAAGGAAATATGGTCACCTTACTCTGTAGTCACTGCTTGGAGCTTGGAGCTTGGCAAAGGGGGTGCTGTGGAGATGTCAGGCTTCACCCCATGCAGGGCCAGCAGGTCCCTTTGCACAGACTGAACCCCCCGCCCCCCCCCCCGCCTCCAAGCCAAGGGAGAGACCTTTCAACAGTGGTCTTCAAATGCAGCTGCCCGTGGGTGCCATGGCAGCCCACCGGGGGCATTTATGTGGCTCGCCTAGGTGCCAGCAGGGGAAGAAGCCACAGCCCTGACCGCCTGCTGGGGCAAAGATCTCTAGGGGCTGCAGGTTGTGGGCCAATTGGTGTTGTCTGTTCCCTGGCAGGCATGGGCTGCAGCTTCTCTCCAGCTTCTCTTGGGGCCTGCAGGCTCGCGGTGCGGTGTTTTTTGGTCCCCGGCAGGGCGCGGGTCCGCGGCGTAAGCCGGAGAGAGAAGTTGGGGCCCTGCTTGCCGGAACAGAGAACTCCGGGCTTGCAGGGCTTATTCTATGTTTTAAATTAAGAATAATAAATAATTTGGACCAGCAGTTCAGCATGTTTAACTTTTTAATAAATAAATAAGATTGAAAAACTGTTTTATGTATTTATTTGTAAAACTCTATTTTTCTCACAGGTAGATAAAAAGAGGCAAATTCCACGGTAGGGTGAATTAATTGGCAGAATAATTTAATTAATACCTTTTACATGTAATAATTACCCTTTTATCTTATGGATTTTTCAATTATATTAGAATATTAATATTGTGTTTCCATATTATTTAATGTACAAATACAAATAAGGTTTTGAAAATTGTTGGCGCCGCCACACTTTCTGAAACATGAATGTGCTACTGGCCACAAAGAGGTTTGGAGACCACTCCCTACATATAACAAAGCAGTGTGTGCAGTTCAGCCCTACGGACAGACCCTACAATAACAAAGCAGTATGTGGCAGCACAGCCCTAAAGGAAAGACCCTACAATAATAAAGCAGTGCGTGCAGCTCAGCCCTATTGTTAGACCCCTACAATACCAAACAGGGGAGGCAGCCAGCCTTAAGAGAGACCCTACAATAACAAAGCAGTTGTGCAGTCAGCTCTAAGGAGAGACCCTACAATAACAATCTGTATGTGTCCACCCTCTCTTAAGCCAGGCCACTGAAAGGTACTGGAAAATTGGGGAAATTGTCCCCATTTGGGCCTTGTGTGTGGTGGGGATGTTCTCGACTCTGTGGATCAGGCGTTCTCTGGGACTCATCCAGCCAGCAGCTGAGGCCGTCCTGCCCTGGCAGCCCTTCAGCACCCCTCTCCACCCCCAAGCCTGTACAAACTGGATCTCCCAGTACCCCACACACTCAATGCTGATAGGCTGTGCGGCCTGGCCCAGGGATGGGAGGGAGACAGTCAACCAGGGGGCTCTTGGCTTCCCGAAAGGCCTTTCTCTTTGGGTCTCTCCCATTCATGTCCTTCCTTGAGACCACACTGAGGCAGGAAAAGGCC
>NC_133779.1:8194539-8214673 GCF_003597395.2 Chelonoidis abingdonii | reverse complement strand
CCTAATGTAGGATTCTGTCCCTACCCACAGCTGAGTCACTAACAGTAATTTGAGCACCACCAGAAGCACGATCAGCTGGGGCAAAGCGCTGCTCACAGGACACAGAGCGCTAGCACAAGCCTGTGATGTGATTTCTGGGGAAGGGCCATTATCTCCCCCCAAGAGGACACAGTGAGAGGACTGTGATAAGAGAGAGCGAGAATAACCTCAAGTACCTCAAGACCAACCAAAATCCACCCACCAACGCTGCTCACAGACAAGTCATTACCAAGCGATAAAACACACCATCGCACGGATTATCAAAATATCACTAGACACGCCAGAGAGCCTAGTAAACTGAGAGAGTGAGCCTGAGCTACCCTCAGATCTAAAGGAGAAGCTGCCATAAACAAAGACCACTTCATGCTAGCACACACAAACAAGCTAAGTTCTAGGAATCCAGAACCCAGCGAGAAAGAACACTCGACCAAACCTCAAGCCCCGCAAAAGGCCATTCTATAGGATCACAAACCCACTAACTCCACTCCGCACCCAAATAGTACACAAGACATGAAAGTCTGGAGACTAAATAGATAATTCATGGGTCTAGGACCACAATAGTCCACAATCACGGACTCTCTCATACCACAACCCTCCAAAAAGGCTCTCTCTCAAGACACAATAATAAAGCGAGGATGACCAATGCTAGAGAGTGCTGCAACACCCACTACCAGGGCCACCTGCCAAACTCAAACAAACACACACCAGAAGAACCCACACACTCAGCGAGTAAGCAACCCCCCCACGTCCCAAACCCACCATCTGCCAGAATACACCCCAGATTTAAAGGACCACCGAGCCACCAAACTATTTCCTCCCTTATCACCAGCCACTGAAGTGACAGTGGCATGAGCCCCCAGAGTTACACTCCCAAATTTCTCAAGGTCCTAGGTGTGGAACCCTCACCACGAAAACAGACAAGGACCAGAACTCCCGCTGTGCAGATACACAATGGCCTGGAATCACAGAGTGATCAGAGGGTGCAGAAAGAGCCACAAAAAATGATTCAAAGGCTGGAGGAAATGCTTTACAGTGAGCAACTTAAGAGATCATCAATCCATGTAGCACATCCAAAAGAGACAACTGAGCGTGACTTGATTGACAGTGTGTCCTGACCTTCCTGGGGGAACAATGGTACTATAAGGACTACTTGCGGTCACACCGGAGAAAAGGCAATAAACCACCTCTGCGAACTCAAAGAGAAAAGCCAGAACCAATTCAAAATGAGAAATTAACGGGCAGAAATGTTTCACAGCAAGAGTAATACGGAGCCAGCCACTCAGACAGGGCAGTAAGCCGGTACAGTCAGTATCCGTACCATTAAGATATTAATTGCCAAGTACAACATACGGAAAAGTACATTTTCTAAGAATGAAACTGTGGGAAGCCCTGCACAGATACAATGTTATGCCACGGAATTGATATCCACAATAGAAATCGGTATAAGCACTGAACATAGGCTTTCCAGGAACCAGGCAGCGCAAAAGGAAGCAGAACATGGGCAGCTGCTACCCAGGAGCCAGTGCCCATACCAGCAACTCCTCCAGCAATGGTGTACCAACAAACCCAGCCCTGCCCCAGCGGGCTGTACAGAACAACAGACAGGGATGCAGAGGAAGCCGACAGCTGTGCCATGAGGAGCTGATCGCTGGCTCCTGGGAGCGGCAGCCCCACGTTCCTGCTGCCTTGTCACCTCTGCAGTTCCCGAGAAAGCACGCACACAGGACAAGTTCAGGCGCCAGACTACCCAGACGAGCGAGGATCTTTATGCACTCGATATAGATACTCACGTGGCGAGTCAGATCACGGAGGGAATACCAACACATTACTTATCTATTCCTTCACTTTGCAGCTAAGAAGGCATTACTCTAGCAGGCAAGACTGCAAAAACACTTTGTCTGTAATTGCTCCAATCAGCTTTCCACAAGGTGTCAATGGCTCGCCAACTCCCTCAAAGTGCCCCACTCTCACCCCCTCTGTAGTAGGGTGACCATATGTCCTGTTTTGACAGGGACAGGCCCCTTTTCAGCTCTGTTCAGGCCGTCCCTACTTTTTCTACTAAAAACGGACATTTGCCCTGATTTGTCGCTTACCTTCAGAGCTTGTGCCACCATCGCACTAATCTACCACTGGACACTACAGGCAGTTCTGATGTCTGGGTCAATCTAGGACAGGTTCACTGCTTGATACAGGAGTGAGGAGTTTACGTATGTATAATCCTTCGACACAGCCTGCTGTCCGGTAAAATGAGTGTGCTGCACACATTACATTGGTGCTCCTCCCTGAGTTCAGTGAGTGCAGTCATGACTGAATAGACGCACAGAAGATAGGGACAGTGAGAGAGAGAGTGTGGCTTCGGGGGATAGCTCTGAGGCAGCGATTCCCGCCAGCAGCAGCAGAGAAATTTTCTGCTGACAGGCAGCGCTAATTTCAAGAACTGACCCCTGGGAAGCAGCCCCATTGCTGGCTGCAGGGTGGAGCAGAGAAGTAAAGGTGACATGGTATTGCCACCCTTACTTCGCGCTGCCTCAGCACCTGAGCCTCCCCTTATGTGAGGCTCAGAATAAATGCTTTGAGCAACTTAACTGGAGGCTGTACAGAAGCACTAAATTTAATTTTCCCGTCGGCTCAGCAAGTACGAAGAAAGTAGAAACTGTGTGGCACTATGGCTAAATGGGAGGCATCGGCATCAAGGAGCCCACACGCAGTCGCAATGCTCTGATTGTAAATGCTGATTTTTTCTTGTTAGCTGAGTTGCAGCTGCAGCTGAAAGCAGCGTAATGGTCTCAGCTCCATTGTTTACCTCATTGGGAGCCTGAGTGTGGAGACAGATGAAATAGGAAGGGTTTTAATGGCACATTGTTTAGCTAAGAGTTCCCTGAGCCAAGCAGGCTGCAGAGGGCTGTGCCAGATGCGCTGGCCAGAGTTCCGAGAAAGCCTTGTGAAGGAACACTTGCAAATCAATTCTACCCTGGTGTTCAGTAGTGGATTACCAGGAACATAGAGATCTCTGTGTAAACCCTGACTTAGAGTTAGCTTGGCTCATAGCAAGAAATTGGTTCAGAAACAGGAGGCTGTCAGGAAGCAGTAGGCAGACTGAGGCCACGTCTAGAATAGCGCCGTTATCGGCGCGTTAAAATCGATTGCTCGGGATTGATATATCGCATTAATCTAGATATAAGATCCCTGAGCGTCTTATATCGATTCCGGAACTCCACCACCCACGAAGTTAGAGACATGGCGAGCCGCGGACATCGATACGGTGAGTAAATCGTTTAGACTCTCAGCTACGTTACTCACGTAGCTGAATTGCGTATCTAAAATCGATTTTACCTCGTAGAGTAGACCTGAATCATGTATCCACATCCTAAGGACACACGTTCATGGTTCTCTTGGGTGTTGTTACAATAGAGGGTGGCAAAACCACCATGCTACTCTAGCTTCTGCTGCGTCTGCAGGCGAAGCAGCAGGCTGAAGCCAGTGTGCTCTTTGTCCAGCACAGGAGTTGACCAGGTGAGCTTTGTTCTTTTTGTGGGTGGGGGCTTTGTGCATAACCTGTGTCCCTTAGAAGAATCATAGTTTGTGTGTGGTCATCTTTTGCTATAAAAATGTCCAAAACATCTGTGTAATTGTAATGAAGAACCTCCAAAAACAGTTCAAGTTTTTAAAAAAAGACGCTCAACACTGGACAACAGCAAAGTTGTATGAGACATGTGGAGCACATCATCCATTGCCAATGGTTGAAATGATATTAACCAGAACCTTCAAAGCAAGAAACAACAGAATGCTGGGAAAAGTAAATGTTTAACTCCAAGTATTTCAGAATTTTTTTCTGAGGCAAGACACAGAACTGAAAAAGTTTTTGCCAGTGAGGAGGTTTGCTTACCACTCAGTATTGCATGGACACAGTTTCCACTAGTGAGTGTACATCATAATTAATTAGGAAACTAGGCCAGTCTACATTTCATCTGCTCGCACAAATCCAAGGCAATCTTCTGCAACGTCTTAGCCCCTTTATCCATTGACAAAATGCAGTTTGGATTGAACAGGTGTTCTATTTATTGTGCTTAGTGTGAAACATTGAACAAAAAGAGCAAAAACACATCCTGTTCTAAATATGGTATTTTCTCCCACTGGTGAATTTGCACAAAATTACTGACTATCATCTCTACCAGGGAAACATAAGATTTGCAGTGTGCATTCATCCAGCGAGTGGTTGAAAGCCAACACTAACTTTGGGGTGCCAGACGTTGTGGGAAAAACAATTGTGGTGAAATCTCCAGGCCAACTTAGGAAAAGAGATCTTCATATGGGTGCGGTGCACATGTTGTTCATAACTCCAAAACTGATGTGTCTTCCTTAGATGTGGAGATCTTTTGCTGAAAGGTTTACAGATACTTCATATCTACACAGAGCATGTTGAAGAGCTGAAAGACTCTGTGGATTTATTGAAATTGAGTATACCAAATTACTAGAGCATGGCAGCACACAATTCCTCTCATTGAGCAAGCAACAACAGGATTTTTTTAATTTTGATGGGCTTAAAGCGTATTTTCTTTCTCAATAAATGCCCGACAGCTGCAACAGAAGCTCTTCGATGCCCCTGCACTCAACTGTGTCTTCTATTTGTCAGCAACCAAACTGCCATGTTTCAAACATAAGGGAGTGATAGAGAAAAATGATTTGTCAGTGACAGAAGTGGCACTGCAAATACATTCCCTTCATGTTAACTTATCGAGAGCTTGGAGAAAGATTTGTCACCACAGAAGTGAAGAACCTACTGCACACTTTTGTAGAATGCAGGCAATGAAAGAAGAGGAGTTTACAATGTAGTTGACAATTTTACACAAAGGCCTACCTACTGAGACTGAGAGCACTGGCGACCTACCTTTGAACTGCACCGAAGTTTGAGTGGATTTGCTAAGGAATTATGCCACAGTGGGAGCATGCAAGTCAAGCCTCGCTGCATGCCCATCGAATTCCCCCTTATTATGTTGGATGAGAATCGTCTCTTGACAAGTGGTCTAGTGCCAAATCAATTGTCTCCAGTCTCTTCAGACTGAACCCTCAGAGAACGCCCATCACCGAAAGGTGGCAGAAATTTTTGAGAGAGATTGACCGTAATGCAGTACAATACAGATCTAGCCAAGGCTGTGGGATTTGTGCTGTTCTGCCTGGTACTATCAGTGCCTGTTTGAATGTGTCTTTCAATTAGAATGATGTGTGGTCTCCTGAAAAATCACATCTGAATATCTCCCACCATTGTGTGTGCGAGTTAACTTTTCTCTAGACCAGGAGTAGGCAACTATGCACGTGTGCCGAAGGCAGCACGTGAGCTGATTTTCAGTGGCACTCACACACCAGGTCCTGGCCACTGTCCAGGGGGCTCTGCTTTCAGTTTAATTTTAAATGAAGCTTCTTAAACATTTTAAAACCTTATTTACTTTGCCATACAACAATAGTTTAGTACATATCTAGACTTATAGAAAGAACCTTCTAAAAACATAAAATGTATTACTGCATGCAAAACCTTAAATCAGAGTGAATAAAATGAAGACTGGTACACCACTCGAAAGGTTGCTGACCCCTGCTCTAGACTGCACTGCATTCTACAACAAGTGCTGAAAGACGAGCAAACCCTCAGCCAAATAGCATTGTCAAGAAATACACGGGTATCAAGCAGCTACACCTCTGAAGAACGGCAAGGCAAGGAACAATCCCAGTAACTACTGAGTTTTAAATAAAATATAAACATAGATATAAAATAACGAAAGGATTTATCTTTTTTGCCATACTGTAACCCCTAGACTGGCATCTCTACCAGTGTCCTGTTTCAGAGTAAGGAAATATGGTCACCTTACTCGTAGTCACTGCTTGAGCTTGAGCTTGGCAAAGGGGGTGCTGTGGAGAGTCAGGCTCACCCCATGCAGGGCCAGCAGGTCCCTTTGCACAGACTGACCCCCCGCCCCCCCCCCGCCTCCAAGCCACTGCTTTGTTATTGTAGGGTCTGTCCATAGGGCTGAGCTGCACACACTGCTTTGTTATTGTAGGGTCTGTCCATAGGGCTGAGCTGCACACACTGCTTTGTTATTGTAGGGTCTGTCCATAGGGCTGAGCTGCACACACTGTTTTGTTATTGTAGGGTCTCTCCTTAGGGCTGGGGCTGCATAGGCTGCTTTGTTATTGGAGGATCTCTTGCAAACACTACTCTGCCAGGCAGAAGCTTCATTCCCATGCTGGGGGGAGGGGCGGCAAGGACACTGGGCAGTGTTCAGGATGGCGGGAGGGAGCAGAGCTGGAGAGTGAGTGTAACAGAACACACCTGTGTCCACACCCTACACTGTACTGTAATAATCTCTGTACAAGGTATGCCTGGTGAGGTATCATTTGAAAACTCCTAGTTTGCTGATTGAGAATATCATGGCAAAAGGCTCGGAGTGGCATTAAGTGTGAGTTATAAATGTAAGCTGAGACCATGACTAAAAGTATGTTTTCCAGAGTGGTCTGGAGAGTGGCCAAACTAGTGCCCTGGAGCCAAAGGGCAAGCTGACGCCTCAGCCAGGTGTAAACACGGCTCATGGGCCAGGACTCGCTAAGTAGCCATTTTTTGGCAAGAAAGGAGCAGGCGCAAAAATCTGCATCTTAGCAAAGGAACAGCATGGAGCTCCCTTCCACACAGACTCCCTGTCACCCAGCTCCCAGCTGGAAATGCTTCCCAAGAGCGGAGAGGACTATAATGAGAAGGGGAAGACACACCAAGGCACCCCCTCTCTGTCCTGGACTGTCTCTGGCATTGCACCTAAAAAAACAAAGGAAAATGGTCATTAGATTCTGGGACAGGGGGTCTTGACCTGAGAGTTTGCTCAGTAATCTGCTGAAAGCGTGCGGTGAGAACTCTTTGCTTTGGCTCTGATACAGTTAGTTAAGTTAGGCAGCAGTAAGTGTTTTATCTTTATTTTTCTTGTAATCATTTCTGGCTTTTATGCCTCATTCCTTGTGCTCACTTAAAATCTCTCTCTTTGTAGTTAATAAACTTGTTTTATTGTTTTATCTAATCCAGTGGGTTCAAGTTGAAGCATCTGAGTAACTTCCTTTGGGGTAACAAGTTGTGTGCATATTATTCCCTTAAAGGAATAACGGACTCAATATACTTGCACTGGCTGGGCAGTACAGGACACATTTCTGGGGGGAAATCTGGGACTGGGAGTGCATGGGGGTCACCCTGGGGTAATCTTTAATGCTGATAGGAGCCAAGGCGTGGCTGGTAGCCCACACAAACATAGCTGGGAACAAGTTGTGTGTTGGGGACTGTTTGTGAGCAGTCACAACAAGGAATTGTAAAGGGCACTCCAGGCTGCAGGACTGGGGTGACACAGACCCCCACCAGCCTGGATTTTTCCCCAGGATGTCACAATGGTGCGGCCAACTAGGGGTTATGCACAGCTTGTTATTTTGAATAAGGTTTACACTTTAAGCACTGGCAGAGCAATTTGAAGTGGGAACAGTCAAAGAGAGGTTACAGTTTGGTGTTTTCTGTTTGCTTATTTTGGGCAAGGGAAATAGAAACAGTAAAGCATGAATATGACTGCCAGCGAAACAACTGCAAAGCTAGAACTGGCCAGGCTGGAGAAAGAAGAAGGGGGAGAAGTCTACATTAGAAAATTAAATCAACCTAAGTTACCTCAGTGTACAGTTGCCACAGTATTTAAATCGCTTTTGCATATCCATACTACACTCCTTGTGTCATCGATGTGCATCCTCGCTAGTAGCACTTGCATCGATACACAGAGCAGTGCACCCACTGTGCAACTTGCCACCATCGAGCACAAGGAGTTTTCAGAAGGGTCTGAGAGGTGACTGGGAACATGATTTCAATGTCCCATGATGCAGTTTTCTCCATCCGATATTTTTATCTGCATCCCATAATGTTTCGCATCTCTTTTCAAAAGCCCCACAAGCCTGCACATCCGCCGTCTCTGTGAGAAGACTGGATCCTGCACAGATCTGCACTATTGTGATGAGCATTGTGAGCACAACATGCCTGATCCTGCAGTATTTCCAGAGCCATGCGGAATATGACAATTCCTTGCAGACTGGCTTGCCATGTATCAAGGAAAGAAACAATTCACTTTTATCGTTGGCAGTCACAGAGCAGCTGCAGACAGTGGAACACTGGTTCTGGGCCTGAGAAAGAAGCACTGACTGGTGGGATCACATTCTGCATGTATAGGATAACGAGCTGTGGCTGCAGAACTTTTGGATGCACAAGGCCACATTCCCGGAATTGTGTGCAGAGCTCTCCCCGGCCCTCTGGCACAGCAACACCAAAATCAGAGCTACACTGACAGTGGAGAAGCAAGTGGTGACTGCTGTGGGGAAGCCTGCAACACCGGATTACTACTGATCAGTCAGGAACCATTTTGAAGTTGGGAAATCCACCTTAGGGGTTGCTGTGATCAAGTGTGCAGGGCCATTAATCATGTCCTGCTATGAGGGACTGTGATTCTGGGCAATGTGCAGGACATACTTGGTAGTTTTTCAGCAATGGGGTTCCCAAACTGCGGTGGTGTGATAGCTGACATGCATATTGCTATTTTGGCACTAGACCACCTTGCCTTCATCAACAGAAAGGACTACTTTTCTATGGTATTGCAAGTGCTGGTGGGTCACCATGAACGTTTTACTGACATCAGTGTGGGATGGTCAGGGAAGGTGCATGACACAAGCATCTTTAAGAACACAGGCCTGTTCAGAAAGCTGCAATAGGGACCTTTTTCCAGACAAGAGGATACCATTAGGGATGTTGAAATGCCAGCAGTGATCCTGGGAGACCCAGTTTACCCCTTAATCCCATGGTTCATGAAGGCGTACCCTGGCCACCTCAACAGCAGCAAGGACCACTTCGACTACAGGCTCGTCAGGGGCAGAATAACAGTTGAATGTGCCTTTGGCTGCTTGAAAGTCCAGTGGCTCTGACTACTCACTAGGTTAGACCCCAATGAAAATAAATAGCCCAGTAGTGATAGCTGCCTGCTGTGTGCTTCATACTATCTGTGAAGCAAAGGGGAAAATGTTTTCGCCAGGGTGGAGAGTGGAGGTGGGATGGCTGTCTGTTGATTTGAGCAGTCAGATCCCAGGACTGTAAGAATCGCTCAGTGGGGAGCTGTAGGGCTCAGGGAGGCATTGACACATTGTTTTAATAACAAGCCACAGTAATTTGTGTTGCTATTGTGTGGTGTGCCTGACATTGATTTTTTTGCACCCCAGTATGAACTTTGTAATGAGTGTCGTGTGTGTGCTACCATAACATTGCAAATGCAGCTATTGCTATTATCTGTGAATGATGTCAGCCCCAGCTACCGTACCCTGCAAACTAGTAAAGATGAGTTGTTTCTGTAAATAGACTTTTATTCCAAACAGAAGGAAACAGACATGTTAATAACTTTATAAATACAAGGTGTAACCGGGGTCCTAGTGGGGAGCCAGCTGTGGTCAGTCGATCAGGCTGAACTGCAAAGAATGGGGCAGACAATCCCCATAAAGCTGGTGGATATTCTAATACTTAGATTCACCAAACCAGCATAAAACAGTTTCTTTATTACCTTACTGTTACTCAGAAGTCCAAACAACACAGTTCCCTTAAAGCGATCCAGCCTCAGGCCTCCATCCAGGTACCCACATCAAATATGATGAAAATTTCTCTAAATCTTATTTAATCATATAAAGGAAAAGGTTCTACCAATCCCAAAGGACAGGACATATTACCTCCCAGGTTAATGAATGTTAATGAATGTTTCAGATCTTACCCAAATACACGCTACAGCCATCTCTTATTAACTGAGCATAACTGGGACTTCAGTCTTGTGACTCAAACTTCCTCTGATGAAGACTAAGCAGATTTGAGATGACAGAATCAGGACCCAAGGGCTTTTTATACAGTGTTCTAGCAACCACTTGACCACACAGTCCTGGTTAAACAATAGCATTTTGATATAATCTTTTCCTTTCTAAACACCGTCAGTAGTTAGTTACACAAATTAATATAGGGCAATTTATCCATTAGGCAGTCTATTACAGACTTCAAAGAGACATATAGACAATGACATTATTTTACCCAAGATTCATCCAAATGTTAATATTCCCTTTTGATCTCTGAATCAATAGTTATAGTGACAGGCAGGAACTGTCTGTTTCTGGGTAGCATCCAAGATACACACAATGAGTATTCCTTCTAACAAGATAGGTTTGCATTTCAGAATTCTAGCCATTCCCACACCTTTCTAAGGTGACTTTAAAGGTGGGCTTTGGGCCATTCAGTCTGAAAGCTCTTTAATCCTTTCGAGTCATTCCATGAGTGACAAAAGGGTAGGAATAAATGGTTATTTTTCTCAGTGGAGAGCGGTAAATAGCTGTGTCCCCCAATGATCCGTACTAGGACTTCTGCTGGTCAACATTTTCATAAATGGTTGGGAAAAGGGGGTGAATAGTGAGGTGGCAAAGTTTACAGATGATACAAATTTACTCTTTTTCCACATCCTCTGTCACTAGGTTGCCTCCCTCATTCAGTAAGGGGCCCACACTTTACTTGACCTTCTTCTTGTTGCTAACATATCTGAAGAAACTCTTCTTGTTACTATTAACATCCTTTGCTAGCTGCAACTCCGAGTATGATTTGGTTGTCCTGATTTCACTCCTGCATGCCTGAGCAATATTTTTATACTCCTCCCTGGCCATTTATCCAACCTTCCTCTTCTTTAAATTATTTTTTGTGTTTAAGACCAGCAAGGATTTCACTGCTAAGCCAAGCTGGTCGCCTGCCATATTTACTATTCTTTCTACACATTGGGATGGTTTGTGCCTGCAACCTCAATAAGACTTCTTTAAAATACAGCCAGCTCTGCTGGACTCCTTGCCTCCTCATATTAGCTTCCCAGGGGATCCTGCCCATCAGTTCCCTAAGGGAGTCAAAGTCTGCTTTTCTCAAGTCCTCGGTCCATATTTTGCTACTCTTCTTTCTTTCTTGTGTCAGGATCCTGAACTCGACCATCTCAAGGTCACTGCCTACCAGGTTCCCATCCACTTTTGCTTTCCCTGCTAATTCTTCCCTGATTGTGAGCAGCAGGTCTAGAAGAGCTCTGGCCCTATCTGGTTCCTCCAGCACTTCCACTGGGAAATTGTTCCCTACAGTTTCCAAAAACTTCCTGGATTGACTGTGCACCGCTGTATTACTCTCCCAGCAGATATTGGGATGATTGAAGACCCCATGAGAACCAGGGCCTGTGATCTAGTAACTTTTGTTTGTTGCCAGAAGAAAGTCTCATCCACCTCATCCCCCTGGTCTGGTGGTCTAGAGCAGATTCCCACCACAACTTCACTCCTGTTGCTCACACTTCTAAACTTAATCCAGAGACTCTCAGGTTTTTCTGCAGTTTCATACTGGAGCTCTGAGTAGTGATACTGCTCTCTTACATACAAAACAACTTCCCCACATTTTCTGCCCTGTCTGTCCTTCCTGAAAAGTTTATATCCACCGATGACAGTACTCCAGTCATGTGAGTTATCCCACCAAGTCTCTGTTAATCCAGTCATATCATAATTCTTTGACTGTTCCAATTCTCCCTGTTTGTTTCCCAGGCTTCTTGCATTTGTGTATAGGCACCTAAGATAACTCACTGCTCATCCTCCCCTCTTGCTTTTTTTGCCTCTGTCTTCACGAACAAGGTCAGCTCCCAGACTACTGCACTGGGCAGCACAGCATGGGGAGGAGGTGACCAGCCCTCTGTGGAGAAAGAAGTGGTTCAGGACTATTTAGAAAAGCTGGACGAGCACAAGTCTATGGGGCCAGATGCGCTGCATCCGAGGGTGCTAAGGAAGTTGGTGGATGTGACTGCAGAGCCATTGGCCATTATCTTTGAAAACTCATGGCAATCCAGGCAGATCCCGGATGATTGGAAAAAGGCTAATGTAATGCCCATATTTTGAAAAGGGAAGAAGGAGGATCTTGGGAATTACAGGCCAGTCAGCCTCACCTCAGTTCCTGGAAAAATCATGAAGCAGATCCTCAAGGAGTAAATACTGAAGCACTTTGAGGAGAGGAAAGTGATCGGGAACAGTCAGCATGGATTCACCAAGGGCAAGTCATGCCTGACTAACCTAATTGCCTTCTATGATGAGATAATTGGCTCTGTAGATGACGGGAAAGCAGTGGATTTGTTATTCCTTGACTTTAGCAAAGCTTTTGATACGGTCTCCCACAGTATTCTTGTTGGCAAGTTAAAGAAGTATGGGCTGGATGAATGGACTATAAGGTGGATAGAAAGCTGGCTAGATCGTCAGGCTCAATGGGTAGTGATCAGTGGCTCCATGTCTAGCTGGCAGCTGATATCAAGCGGAGTGCCCCAAGGCTCGGTCTTGGGGCTGGTTTTGGTCAATACCTTCATTAATGATCTGGAGGATGGCAAGTTTATAGATTACACTAAACTGGGAGGAGGAGTAGATACACTGGAGGTAGGGATAGGATATAGAGGGATGTAGACAAATTAGAGGATTGGACCAAAAGAAACCTGATGAGGTTAAACAAGGACAAGTGCAGAGTCCTGCACTTAGGACGGAAGACTCCCATTCAATGTTACAGACTAGGGACCGAATGGCTAGGCAGCAGTTCTGCAGAAAAGGACCTAGGGGTTACAGTGGACAAGAAGCTGGATATGAGTTCAAACAGTGTTGCCTTGTGCCCAGAAGGGCTAATGGCATTTGGGCTGTATAAGTAGGGGCAATGCCACCAAATCGAGGGACAGGACGTCCCCTCTATTCGACATTTGGTGAGGCCTCATCCGGAGTACTGTGTCCGTTTTGGGCCCCACACTACAAGAAGGATGTGGAAAATTGGAGAGTCCAGCGGAGGACAATAAAAATGATTAGGGGCTGGAGCAATGACCTTGAGGAAGGCTGAGGGAACTGGGACTGTTTAGCTGCCGCAGAGAAAATGAGGGGATTGTAGCTGCTTTCAACTACCTGAAAGGGGGTTCCAAAGAGGATGGATCTAGACTGTTCTCAGTGGTAGCAAATGACAGAACAAAGAGTAATGGTCTCTTGTTGCAGTGGGGGAGGTTTAGGTTGGATATTAGGAAAAACATTTTCACTAGAAGGGTGGTGAAGCACTGGAATGGGTTCCCTCGGGAGGTGGTGGAATTTCCTTCCTTAGAGGTTTTTAAGGTCAGGCTTGACAAAGCCCTGGCCGGGATGATTTAGTTGGTAACTGTTCCTGCTTTGAGCAGGAGGTTGGACTAGATGACCTCCTGAGATCCCTTCCAATCCTGATATTCTATGATTCTATGAAATACGATGACCACCGTCTTTCCAAATGTTTTTGTTGCTCTGTGCATACTTCTAACACTTCCTGTAACAGTTGCCAGTGGAGAATGCAGCTTCTCCAAGCTGAAGTTAATAAAAAACATCTATGCTCCACAATGACACAGGAGAGGCTGGTCGGCCTTGCAACCATCTCACTGGAGCATGAGCTGGCCCAGACTGTGGACCTTAAGGAAGCAACTCAAATCTTTGCAACCAAAAAGGGACAGAAAGCACCACTTTGATTATTCAAACAGATAAAAATGCCAGTGTTTACTATGCAGACAAGACAAGTTACATTTGCTGTTCAGGTGTTTGAAAGTTAAGTGTTACTTAACATTTTTGAACAAGGCACTTTAAGTTGTTAGTTCTTTATTGAGGTAGGTAGCAGAGCAGTACCATGAGAAGAGTAGAACAGGAAGAAGGCAGACCTTTCAAAGTTTTAGCCCAAGTAAAGGGGAATGGCTCCCAGCCTCAGGTGCCAAAATTTTGTGGGCCAGCCCTGGTCCCACCCAACTCTGTGGGTCCCTCTGTCCCATCCCCCAGACCTGCCCCATCAATATAGTAACCAGCCTCAGCTGTTCAGTCCTTCCACAGAGAAGCTCCCTCCCCCAGCTCTAACTATCTTCACCCCCTGGCCCTGACCCCTCAGCTCTGGTGGACACTTTTGCAGATGGGAGTTTGGCACTGGAGAGAGAGGGGGCACACTTTTCACCATCTCCAGGGGGTGCCCCACGGCTCTATCCAAACATAGGGCAGATTCTCACAGGGGCCCTAGCCCGGCCTTCGTGCACTCAGCATTGTGCCAGTGACCCTGCTCTGCACTGAGCTCTGGTTTCCATGGAACTGCCCATGGACCTGTCCCTGTGCTGTGTCAGTTCGTGCAGACTCAGGGGATGAGGGTGAGGGGTTCACACGGCTCCCCCCAGCCCCAGGGCAACCGACCATTTTCCAGCCTCCTGGCTCCCCACCATTGTGCTGCCCATCCCCCAGCTTGCTCCTGTCCCCGGACTCCCTTGGTAGCTCTGTGTCCTCTGCACCGGTCTCCCCGTCCCCTACTCACACCGCTCCCAGCAGGGGAATAAATGTGTGAAACACCCACCCCAGGGCAGGCTCAAGCCCATATCTCCCTGCTGCTAAGGGGAGAGTCACCACTGGGGCTCCTCTTTGGCCCTGTCCACATCAGGCCAGTAGCCAGAGTTGTAGGCTGGGCAGCTAAGACATTAACTAGCCCAGCTGTAAACCCTCATGCATGCCGTGCAGAGCCCTTTAAACATGTGTGATCTGGGCATAGCCAGGCCCAGGTAAAGCACACGCGGTGCAGGGTGAGTTGTCAGAGCGCTGTCTGCACCAGGCTTTGGAACGGGCTGAGTGGGGTGTCAGAGTGAACACCTCTGAACAGCCGCACGCCCTAGCAGCCGCACGCCTCAGCTACACAGATGGGCACTGGCTCCATCTCAGATTGGGGGTAAAGCTCATATTAGCCCTTGTCCCATGGGAATATTCTCAGTTCTTGTCACTTTTGTCAGCTGCTCCATGTGCAGGGGCAAGACCATATCAGCAATGAGGACCTTGGAAGCCGAACCCAGCACCCACTTCCAACAGCTCTCGGTTCAGTTTCAGGACAGGAGACCAATGAATTATGAAGCGTGTTTACCAATTACATCTGCTAAGCAGAGAGTGATCACCTAGATGCCAAACACTTCCCTGTTCCACTGAGATCACCAAGGATGGGCATAGACCAAACATCCACCCTGAGCCTTCAGGAGCTAGCCAGAGACTGAGCCGCGTAATGCTCGATCTGCAAGGAGGCAGCATCCTTTCAGGATTTGTGGAGATGATAACATGGGAACGTGGCTTGGGCATAATCTCAGGTGCAAATGGACCTGCTCTAGGTACACGGGGGTGTCTTCATGGGGAGAGGCCAGTGCAGTGATGCCCCTTCTCTGGGCAGACAAGTGCTGTGTCTACACCACAACTGCAGTAGTGGCACAGATCAGTGCTGCAGCTACACCGCTGTGGTGTCATGATGCAGATTCTACAGCAATGGAAGGGGCTTCGCCATTGCCATAGTTAATCCATCCCTCCAAGCTGGGTGAACCTAAACTTTACATGTCGATAAGACCAAGCCTCAGCCTCGTTCAACTGGAGTAAGGGTGTCCACATGGCCCTCAGCTCACTTTAACTGCATGGGCTCCTGTTCACACACTCAGTCCAACCTGTGCACCTGCCCTGTGTCCACCAGGCCTCCGTGGATCAGTTCTGCTGACTCCCTGTGAACCAGCTCCAGGAACAGCCCCTCCGCCCCATGTGTCCCAGAATCAGCTGTGCCAAGAGGGGTTTGTTTGCTCAGCATGTTCCAGGAACACATATTTCACAATCCAATGATATAAATAAAACCACAGCACAGGGTTCAAGGGTCACTTCTGCTCTGTGGGCTCAGTCGCACACACCCACTGGGTCACTGCAGGGGGATGCAGAGGGAGGGATCTCTGCAGTGAGAGGTCTGTCACACTCCCTGTCCCCTTGGGTCCCTGCCCCATCTCCCCAGCCTCCCAGCCTGTGACCATCACACAGAGCTCAGCCTTCCTCTCTCAGAAGGACGATCGTCTTCCCTAACCCCTGGCCACGCTGTCCCACAAGGGCTGTGCTATGAACATGGGGTTTCCCGGGTACCTCCTGCTCCCAGCCAGGCACCCCCTTGGCAGGAGCTCGGCTGCCTGCACTGGAGCCAGGAACACAAGGATCCCCATCCTCCTGGCCTGGCTTTGGGGTGAGTGGCCTTTTCCCTTTGCTCTGGCTATGAATAGCCCTGGGGGCGCCCTGCGATTCTCCAGCCCCACCCGTCAGACAGGGCATAGCTGTGCCCTGGGAGTGAGGACTCCTGGGGTCTATTCCTGCCTTGGGAAGGGGAGTGGAGTCTAGCAGTTAGAGTAGGGATGGTACCAGGATTTATCTAGCTGCACGTATGATTTTACAAAAAAATTAATTAAACTTTTGTTAAGTGTTAAAAGAATAAAACAAAACTGGCATGTCTCTGAATCCTGGAGGTGTTTCCCAGCCGCCCTCAGCTGGTCTCTTTAGGAACACGAGACACAGGGCTGGAAGGGCATGTTACAGAATCCCAGTCACACACTTATCAAGCGCCATCTTCACGTGAGTTAGCACGTTCTTCCCTCACCCATTAGGAGGCTGTTCCGGAACCTTCTTCTTATTTCCAGCCTATTGTGACTCCTGGACAGTTTATCCCCATTTCTTCTTGGGCCAATACTGTCCTTTGGCTTCAGTAGCTCTTCTTCCTCCCTGGCGTTCCCACAATGGATTCATACGGAGCAACCAGATCCCTGCTCAGCCTCTGCTGTGCCAGATAAACCAGCCAAGCTCTTCCAGGCTCCTCTCATACGACCAGCTCCATCCCCCAACCACCCTAGCAGCCCTTCTCTACACCTAGTCCCCTCTCAGTCCATCTGTCTTGCAAGTGGGTGACCAGAACTGCACACAGGATTCCCTGAATGACCTAACTCCTGTCCTGCTCTTACCGTGTTTGTTCAGTGTTTGAGTCTCTGTTTCTTAACTATTATTATTAACTATTAAATATATCAAATATTATTAAATTATTAAATATTAATTATTATTATTTATTATGCAAACACAAGAATTCATGTTACGGCAGCACTGTATGCCAAGCTCAAGGCCTTGTGGTGCTGAGCTTTGCACTGGCAGGAAGACAGGCAGTGTCTGCCCCCAAGAGCTCAGTCTAAATGGAGAGGATAGAGAGGGGCAATAGGGGCACAGAGAGGGGATGTGATAGCAGCTGTTGGGAATGGAGCCCTGGTCTCATCACTCCCAGCCTGGTGCCCCTCAGCACTGCTGCTGTGCTTGGTGCTGTACAACACACAACCAGAGACAGCCACTGGGGCCACAGTCAGCCATGAAATGTGCTGTCCACAGACGCAGCCCTTCTCAGACTCAGGTCAACACTGATGGAGCTTGGAGGACAAAGACAAGTTAATATTACAAATCTCAGCTCCCTCTCAGCAACCACCAGCATCTCCAGAGGGCCAGCAACCGACTTTGTAAGCCCACATAGAGAGACAATGGCCCTGTCACTGGACTGTGTAAGAAGAGCTCATCACTGAGAAAGTTCAGATTTTCTCCCTTGATCTGAGAGCAGCACTGCTGGGCCCCCAAGTCTGGTGAAGAATTCATTCACTATCATTACCCTGATTCATTAAATACTTATTAGCCTCAGTGAAATCCAAACCGATTATTAGCTCACCCACAACCTGGCTTCCTGACTGAATTCCAGTGGTCCTATTTTCAAAGCCTATTTCCCCTATTTTTGGAAGGATTCACTCTGCCCAGAGCCAGCTGCGGGGGTGTAAATTGCAGAGCACACTAAAGAGCTGCACTCTGACTGCCAGGTGCCGATGCTGCTGGCGTGAATTGAAGGTTCCTAATTTGAGTTAACATCCTATTTGAGACAGGACTATGGTCACCATGGCAAAAAAAAACAAACCATGGGTGGGCGGGGGAATTCACACAGTGTAATTGCCTCCTCCCTCCCTGCCCACACACACATAGCTAAAACCCACAAAAGTTTATGTGCGACTAAATTTGTTAGTCTCTAAGGAGCCACAAGTACTTCTCCGAGCTTTAAGTCTTTGCCAGACACCTGGCAGTGCTTCAGTTCTGTCAGTTTGCTGATGTTTGGCCTCAGTGACTGAGCAGTTGAAACCTTCAGGATTGCAGCAAGGTGTGCATCAGATAGTTGTGTTTAGTATTTTGACCTGTTTATATTCGTTGTGGGAAAAAGTGATGCTGCCTCCATGGCTGATTTTGCCCGGCAACTAATGATGCTGCCTCCATGGCTGATGTTGCCCGACAACTAATGGTGGTATCTCTGTCCCTCTCCTCCAGCCAATGGGAGCTATAGAGGACAGCATCTGTAGTGAACATTGCCAGCAGCCTGGCTGCCTGAGTATCTCCTCCCCATTCCACAGTGGGGAGGTTCTCGGGCAGCATATGACCCACAGGCGGGAGTTTGCGACCCCTCCGCTAGCACAAAAAGAAAAAAAATGGGAAGAGGTCTGGACACTGCTGCAATAATTTGTGTAGAACGTCAAGGGAAACCATAACCCAGTGGATGGGACATCACACCCCCTTCTGGTTCTAGCAAACCAAAGAGCCAAATTACAGCACCCCAGAGAAGAGACTGTTACTGCTGAAAGTGTGTTGGTTTGTACGTGTACACACAGAGTAAATACTTCAGTGTGCTTCCCATCCAGGTAGAGGCTGCAGTGTGATGATTTGGTTAGTATATTTTAAAACCTTTCAGCTGCTTAGTGTATTCCGTAGCCTGCTAACAAGTTTTCTCCCATTTTCAGGCTGTACCTGAGAGAGAGAAATCTGCTGTATTTGAGTTGGCGTTTTGTGTGTGTGCCCTTTTTAAGAGCTGAAAAGCTACTACCCTAGTTAGGGGAATGGTACTTATTGCGAATCTATCTAGTAGCTGGGCAGGAGCACTCCAGGTCGTGGATGGACCCGACATAGCTAAGAGGAGAAGCTGAGGAGGAGGTACTGTGGTGAGGGGACAAGGCAATTTGGAAGCCCCTTTGCAATAGTTTCCACTGTTCAGGTTCAGTCCTGAGGTCTCACGAGCAGCTGTGAGGTCCCACAAGAGGGAGGATGACTGGTAAGTGGGTTGCAGGCTTCAACCAAATCCCAGGATGTTCTGGGGTCCCATAGGCAAGGTGCTGCTGGTGTAGCCTTGCTAGGTAAATTGGGAGAAGGAAATCCCCTGGAGTTACTAGTGTCCCTCCCCTTCCCACAGACAGTGCACCATGCCCAGCCTGTTCCTCTGGGTAATGGTGGGGTTGGTGAGAGATGGGTGGCTTCCTATGGAGATAACTTAGGGTGGGGTAGGGTCCCATTTTACAATTCCTCACCCCAATGCCATTACAATAAGCTCAGTTTAGCATTTTTTATCTAATTTGGTGACTCATTTCATGTCTGGTCCCTTTGGTTCTTTTCAAGAGTTGCACCAGTCGTTCTGCGTTTTCTTCCCATCAGGAGTTTTGCTGGACTACATCCAGCAGCTGCTATTGGTGTTGATCTGTAACTCAGTAGAACGAGGAATGGATCTTCCTGCTGTAGGATTTTCTTGGCTGTCTGTCCAGCTCTCTCAGCCCCTGCATTTGCTTTGGGTAATGTGGGCAGCTCATGATAACTTCAAAATCATATTTAGTTTGGAATGACAAATTCTGCTGGAGTGAATTGCGGTCTGTTGCTCTGGAATAACAAAGAAAGCAAAAGTTCACTTCAGTTTCTCGATAATCCTGTGACTTGCTAAAATTATACCTTGCTATCAAACACTTCTCCTGCTGTGGACGATGCTGAGTAACAGACGCCTACAGGTGTACCTGGGTAATAAGACCAGGTCACGGCATATCATAAACAAAGGGCTACCACAAGGCTCTTTACTTGCACCAACTCTTTTAAATATTTACATAAATGACATGCCTCCAACTAAATCAAAAAAATTTAGATATGCAGTGTGATGGGGCAAGGCCAGATGGCTATAGTAGAGTACTGAGAAACAGGTATGTTAGCCCCAGGCTAAACAAATCCCTAGGACCCTGGTAACCAAATGGCAGTTGCTCCAGATTAATCAAGGCACCTGGGGCCAATTAAGATCTTTCTAGAAGGCAGTGGAGATAGCTACTTTAATTAGAACACCTGCAGC
>NC_133779.1:8091255-8194130 GCF_003597395.2 Chelonoidis abingdonii | reverse complement strand
TGACCCAGACTGTGGGTTCCACCAGAAGGGAAGATCACTGAGGTGAGCAAATCCGCCAATAAGCGTAGGACCCACCAAGGTAGAGGAGGAACTTTGTCACAGCAGATGATCTTGCCATGACAATCCAAACATCAAACCTCCGTGACATTGAGAAAGAAATAACTGAGCGCCTCCAAAATATGGAACAATATTTCCAGAAAGAGAAGCTCAAACCAAACCCTGGAAAAACAATAGTAAGCGCATTTCATTTTGATTATAAGAGTGCGAAAACCTGTGTGAAAGTAGCTTTCTGTGGTGAAAATGTGCAACATGATTACACTCCAACATATCTCAGAGTGAAACTTGACTGAACTGGCACCTTCCATGATCTTCTCGAGAAGGTAGCTACAAAGATAAAAACAAGAGCCAACATAATCCAGGAACTAGCAGGCACAACCTGGAGTGCATCAGCATCAATGTTGTGAACATCTGCAATAACACTTGTAGATTCAGTAGCTGAATATTGTGCACCAGAATGAAGCAGATGCAGCCACACATGACGTGTGGATACCCAGCTAAATACAGTGATGTGATGCATCAAAAGAACCCTTAAGTCCACTCCAACACCATGGCTACCTGTCCCGTCTAACATCACTCCCATGCCAACATGCTGAACTGCTGCAACACTCCATGAAGCTCAGTGAATCCAGGAAAACAGATGTTTTTCTATTCACCAAGCTTTAACAATGCCATCCTCCCCCACCCCACAACGTCCTAAGTCCTGCAAGCCTTTCTGGGAACGTTCCTTTAGCCTCATACAATCAGGCTATGATCAGAAGGAGGCTTGGAAAGCAGATTGTACTAAACAATTCTTAAAAAGAAGCACATTGTGCCAGATTCCACACACAAGGTCCCTGGGTTTGACCTTCCATGGTCATCGGATATCTAATGCACAAATGGAAAATCAAGGACTCCCCAGGGTGTGAGTGTGGTTCCCCACAACAAACCATTGAACATATCACTACCTACTGCCCAATTGATAAATATGAAGGAGGTGTTACTGCAATAAATTCTGCTTCTCCTGATGTAGCCATTTGACTCAATTAATCTCAGGTGAAATTGTAGTTGCTGCTTTACACCAGCCACAGGAAAGAAGAACTGTGACATGTCTTTCAAGTACTTTTCTATATACCTGGAAAAATAGTCCATGATGACCGGGTAATGACAGCCGCTGAATTTCCATAAATCTGCAGCTAGTCTCTTCAAGGTCTCTCTAGCAGAAGTGTTTGTACACTGTATAGTTCAACATTGTCTCTTAAATTGATTTTTACTGGATCTCTTTTTGAAAGCCCAACATCACAAGAACATAAGAACAGCCATACTGGATCAGAGCAATCATCCATCTAGCCCAGGATCCCATCTTCCAGTAGTGGCCAATGCCAGATGCTTCAAAGGGAATGAACAAAACAGGCAATCGTCAAGTGATCCATCCCCTGTAGTCCACTCCAAGCTTCTGGCAAAAAGAGGCTAAGGACCCTCAGAGCAGTTGCATACCTTCCCATCCTGGCTAATAGTCACTGATGAACC
The DNA here is from genome assembly GCF_003597395.2 of Chelonoidis abingdonii. NCBI lineage: Eukaryota > Metazoa > Chordata > Testudines > Testudinidae > Chelonoidis > Chelonoidis abingdonii. Next base: position 8,192,564 of record NC_133779.1, on the reverse strand, counting down.
TATCCTCCACGAACTTCTCTAGTTCTTTTTTTGAATCCTATTAGAGTTTGGGCCTTCACAACACCCCCTGTCAAACAGTTCCACAGGCTGACTTTGTGTTATATCATCAAATCATCCAGTGAGTTCTTCCACCTTTCTCACTAAGCCTATCCCAGCTGCCATACTGCGGCTGAGAAGATTGTTGGTCTGTGGTTCTTTGATCCTGTGCACTCTGAATGCAAAGCTTTTGTCTTAGTCAATTGTTTCTATGGTGAACTGGCCCATGCAGTTTAGAATATCTCCAGGGCTAGTCACAGCTGTGTCAGGTGACTTCAGCTCTGGGAGGGGGTGAAGGGGATTGTTAGTCCTTTCTGAGATGCCTGAGACATCAGCTCCTGAGTCAATTTGCTAGTCAATTGTCTTTCCATGAATATTCAGATTCACTCTTCAGTCAGGCTCTATGTCATCACAAGTGATGGATTCCAGAAACAATGGCTCTTGATTGTCTGTAATCTGAGTCAGCTCCGCAACTATTTTGATGCTGCAAAGAGCTGCAAAATGTCCATATTTCATGCACATATTATACCGTGTGCCTCTGGCTAGACATGCATCACCTCTTGGGCTAGGGCATTTTCTTTGTGCACGTAGGCCGGGATTTGTCCCTCCTAGTCTGGGTGTTCTATCTCCTGGCCTCAGGGGTTTTACCACTCAAATATCTGTTTATAGCTTCTAAGGCTACAGCTACACTAGAGAGTTTATAGCAGTGGAGTTGCAGCGATGCAGTGGTGCTGCTGTAAGCTCTCTAATGTAACCACTCTGAGCAGACGGGAAAGCTCTCCTGTTGGCTTAACTACTCCAACCCCGTGAGCAGCAGGAGCTACATCAGTGGGCGAGCTTCTTCTGCCCACATAGCGCTGTCCACACCGGTGCTTAGGTCAGTGTAACTTACATTGGTCGGGTGAGATGGGGGGCTTTTTCAGATCCTGGAGCAACATACGTTATAACTGCAGCAAGTGCTAGTGTAGACATTGCCTAAGCTAGTTTCATGTTTTTCAAGTTGCTCCTGCTTTGGGTTCTGTTGTTTGACTAATTCAGACTGGTTTGCTATTTGAATAGCTGGGGCTAGAGTTAAATCTCTCTTCAGTTGTAGCTACTGTGAAAGGATTTTATCTGTTAGCCCAGTAGCCAGCTTGTCTGTGATATTTTCAGACTTTGCATTCCCAAAATCACAGTTTTTAGCCTATCTGTGCGGAGCTCTTATAAAACATTCAAAACTTTCCCCGGGTTTTTGAGTTCTCTGGTGAAAACAAGCTCTTCCATAAGCTGCATTTCTCTGAGATATAAAGTATGCATCAAACATAACCAGACCCCTTTCATAGTCACCTTTGTGACTGTCTTCAGTAACGTGAAAGGATTTAAAGATATGCTCTGCCTCCTTCCCATAGCCGACACTAAAGCTCTCCAGTTTCTTTGTGAATCTTGGCAGCAACGTGAAATTTTGTTTCCAGTGTGTCCATGGTGAAGTTTGTGAAAGCTGAAGTTCTCTGGGACACTGAAGAGTGGCCTGGTGACGAGATCCTGCAACATTTGTAGCTTTGTTCCTTCTGTTTTTGTTCTTTGTTTACTTCAGACACTGTCGTGTTTTTCTGCCCAGACATGGACTGGTCACAGAGTTTGCTTTTACACATCAGGGTCCTTTAATGCTCTGCCAGATATGGCTGAGGTTAGCTTTAAAAAAGGTATTTTACACACATCACCGCCTAGTGGCTGAGCAGTATAATACAGTTTAGCACTGCATTACACAGCATGTGGGGCTGTCACACTCCAAGTTGGGGGGCAGCCAGGCTGGAAGGGAGCAGGGTGTGGGGGTCCTTCAGAGGTGTAGGTGGCTCGGTTTGGAAGGGCTGGTGCAGCGTCACTGGTTCTGACATCGCTCACCAGGTCTTCTCTTTTGTCAGCTACTTAGGGCTATCCGCACTTGAAACATTACAGTGGCAACTTGGTAGCTGTAGCACTTCCGTATAGATGCTGCCAGTGCTAACAGCAGGTGCTCTCCTGTCGGTGCAGGCAATCCACCCCCTGGGAGTCAGGAGCTAGAGTCAGTGAAATATGACGTGCAGCTGAGGCAGGGGAGAGCTCACTCAGGCCACTGCTTACATCAGCCAGTGTTTGGAGATCCCTGAAACGTCCAGCCAGGGGGACAGAGACTTACCTCATGTCTTTGCTTTCTTTCAGCTTCCGTGACAGGATTCTCCATGGCAGGTAAATATGAACATAGGCAGAGGGTGGGGGGGGGTCTGTCCGTGTGGGGGGGTACATGCTGTAGTGTGCAGCTATCTCATAAATTGAGGTGGGGAAGGGCAGAGATAAGGTTATTTAATCTAGTGGTGCAAATATAGAACTGGAGGCCTGGGTTCAAGTGCTGCCTCCACCAAACTCACCCTATGGTCTCAGCCTGTCACTTCCTTGCATGTGCCTCAGTTTCCCCACCAGTGAATTGTTAACAAGGTAGAGCACAGGACATCCTGGCTTTCAGGCCCCAGTACAAATACCCAGGCCACCCAGCATCTCAAAGGCTCACCCTTGCTCAGCAAGTCTGAGCGACATTTGGGCTCTGTCAGTTCCTGGCTGGGCCACTTCAGTCTGGGATATGATCTGCCTCAACAGATATGTTTTGCCTTTGGCTATTGCTAGACCCATTTCAGCTCACCTCTAGCTGCAACTAGTGCATGGCCCCGACCTTTGCACCGGGGCACTGTGACACCAGCTGGGGCCTGCGGAAGGTGTGGGTGAGGTGCCAGGAGCTGGGCTGCCATGGTGCTGTCACCACAGAAGGATGCTTAGTTCAGCACGGGGCCAGCCCTGTCTGTCTGGACGCTGTGGAATATAGAGAAGCTGAGTCTGCCCCAGTCAGGGCCAGTGGAAGCTTTGGGGGAACAGAACTACAACCCTGTGAGGCTGCTCCTGTTGGCTCTGATCAGGCAGGGGCATCCGGGCGCAAACGGGGAGGGAGCCCAGGCAGGGGCAAAAGGCAGCTTGGTCTCCTGACCAGTTTTGCCCTTTGCCTCTCGGCTGGGAGCCGCTCAGACTGAGGGCTGGGCTGGGCTGCACACACCTGTCCCGTCATGGAGGGGAGTTAACCCCAGCAGCTCATTTCACATTTTGGGCATCAGAGAGAGGCAGTGGCTGCGACTTCCACTCACTACCAGCTTGGACCCAGGGCCCCAGAACGCCCCATGCCTGTTCCCGCCATGTCAGCCACTGCCCCTCCTTCAGCTGGGGCCAAACAGGAACTGGTGCCCTCTGGGGAAAAGTCCCAGGTTTCCTTCCCTCAATGTACTGTGTCAGCTCATCCCCCTCACACAGACTGTACTGGAGCCAGTGTCCCCTGGGGGGAAAGACCCTGTGTCCCATTCTCTATCCCATGAGTCAGCTATTCCCCCAGCTCTGGGGCTGGATCAGAACTGGGGACCTCCACAGGGGAACCCACCAGTGTCCTAGTCTCAGCCCCCCTAAGCCAGCCAGTCTACCACACTGGGACTGAATGGGAGCCAGAGCAAACTATATTCCTTTCCTCTAGCCCATCACTGAGTGTTTATCCCCATGGGGTGTTTGCAGACTCAGGCATCCCAGAACTAACTCAGCTCCGACTGGTGAATGGCCAGAGTCGCTGCGCTGGGAGAGTCGAGGTGCTTCACAACCAGCAGTGGGGAACCATGTGTGATGACAGCTGGGGTTTAACTGAGGCCAGAGTCATGTGCGGGTAGCTGGGCTGTGGAACGGCATTATCAGCCCCACCTGGGTCTCAGTTTGGACAGGGAATTGACTAGATGAGATGAGGTAAACTGCACAGGGACAATGCTGCCCTCTCCGAATGCAGGCCTAGGCTTTGCGGAGACAATAAGTGTGACCAGGTGGATGATGCTAGTGTTGAGTGCTCAGGTAAGCCTCATCTCTCATGTTAAGGTGGATGATTAAGGGACCAGATTAGGAAGCTTTCAGTGCAGCCTCTGGTTCCCTGTCTGAGTTCCCATGCCCCAGTGCAGTGCTATGGGCCTGTACTGAAGGGAGAAGGTTGGGAACACAGTAGGGGGTGCTCTCCCCTAGCAGTCTGGGATGAACCCAGTCCTCCTGCTGGCTGATAAAAGGTCTGTGCTTCAGGGTATGGGCTGTCGCCTCACAGTCCGTGATGCTCACAATTCCACAAAGCGGAGCTAGGGAGCACGCACTGCAGAGGGTGGTGTGTGGGGCACAGGGAGAGGCCCTCTCCCCGCTCTGATCTCCCGATCCCACACCCTTCTGGTGCAATGGGGTGCTGGGTAAGCATGAATCCCAGCTGTGGGATTTGGTGTCAAACAGAGCTTGCAGCTGCTCCTGGGGACGAGAAACCTAGGTCACTTTGTCAAGAGCTGGGCTAATAGCTCAACCATGCTGGACAATTTGCACCACAGATAATTACCCCTGAACCTCTAATGCCCCCCAAAGCTCTAACTGGATGAACATTTCCCCCTACTTCCTGTCATGCACAGTCACCATATTTCTGAGCCCTGATTCTCAGCTGCCCTGTCCGACCCTGAAGTGGCAGCATGTCAGTGGAGGGGACTGAGCCCTTGACATGCAGTGGCTGTGGGAGGAGGCCAGTCACACCCATCAGTGGTAGGCAACACATTGATCAGCATCACTTGTGATCAGATGCACAGGAATCTCCTTGAGTGTTTATTGCATTTGCAGGGAGTGGGGCTGGCGCTCAGCAGAGGCTGCTCTCCCTGCAGATTTATGCGTAGCCACAAGGCCTCAGGTCACGTCTAAGGGCCTTGCTGCAGGGAGCAGTTTGGTGACCACAGGAGGGGGCTGCCCTCTCTCAGAGTCAGTGCTGATCCCAATGCCCCCACGTGGTGCCAGGGCACTGTGCTGCAGGCTGAGGTGCATACGTCACTGTGAGAGCCCCTCTCCCACCTCTGCTCACTCTGATCCCCCCACCCAACTACAGCACTCTGGGTGCTCTGTGACCAGTGAGTTCTAGTCAGACTCAATTGGTGTCTTATTTTGAGGAGATGAGAAGTTTGGTTAGTTAGGGGAATAGCTTTGATGTCCTCTGCTTAGACATATGCCATTTTCCTATGTGGTGTAGTTACAGCCATGTCGGTCCCAGGATATGAGAGGGACAAGGTGGGTGAGAAAATGTAATTTATTGGACCAACTTCTCTTGGTGAGAAAGACAAGCTTTCCAACCACACACAGCCCAGACCCAAAGAAGAGCTCTGTGTGAGCACCAAAGCTTGTCTCTCTTGCCAACTGAAGCTGAGTCAGTAAAAGACATTACCTCACCCGTGTTGTCTGTCCAGATTTCTAAGGGTTGGGGGTGGATAATCAGCTGAACAGGAACTCCCAGTCTGACACTGTGACCAAAAGGGCTAATGCAATCCTGGGATGCATACATGGGAAAACTCCAGTAACCGTAGAGAGGTTATTTTACCTCTGTTGTTGGCACTGGTGTGACCGTTGATGGAATCGTGTGTCCAGTTCTGGTGCCCACAATTCAAGAACAATGCTGATAAATTTAAGAAGGTTCAACAAAGAGCCATGAGAATGATCAAAGGATTAGAAAACCTGCCTTGTGGTGAAAGACCCAAGCAGCTCAGTCTGTTTAGTTTAACAATGAGAAGGTGAAGGGGTCACTTGAGCACAGTCTGTAATTACCATCATGGGGAACAGAAATGTGATAATAAAGGACACTTCAATCTTACAGGCAAGTGATTAATAAGATCCGATGGCTGGAAGTTGAAGAGAGACAAATTTAGATTGCAAATAAAGTGCAAATTTGTAACGATGAGGATTACTAACTGTTGGAACAGCTTGCCAAGGGCTGTGGGAGGCTATACATTTCCCAGCATCACTAGTAATCAGATACTCAGAAATCTCTCTGAGTGTTTCTCCCTTTGCGTTGTTTGCAGGTTCAGCCATTCCAGATCCAGCTCCGCTCCGACTGGTGAACGGCCCAAATCGATGCACCGGGAGAGTTGAGGTGCTTCATAACCAGCAGTGGGGAACCGTGTGTGACAACAGCTGGGACTTACATGATGCCACTGTCGTGTGCAGGCAGTTGGGCTGTGGGACAGCATTATCAGCCCCAGGGGAGGCCTGGTTTGGGCAAGGATCTGACAATATCTGGCTGGATAAGACTAACTGCACAGGGACAGAAGCTGCCCTCTCTGAATGCAGGGCTAGGCCTTGGGGAGACAATACGTGTAACCACGTGGAAGATGCCGGTGTCAAGTGCTCAGGTAACCCTCATCCATGTCATAGACTCATAGACTTTAAGGCCAGAAGGAACTATCATGATCAATTAGTCTGACTTCCTGCACCTTACAGGCCATGAAACCTGACCAACCCACTCCTGTACCAGACCTACTTCTTTTATTTATAAAACCTGCTACTATTGGTTTTAATTTCCTTTGCAAGGTGCAACTCTGCTTGGTTTTTGGCCATTCTCAATTTATTCCTGTATTTTCTGACATCTGAGAGGTAGCTTGCCTTGCTGATCCATCCCTTCTTCCACTCCTTGTAGGCTTTCTGCTTTTTCTTAATCACCTCTCTGAGATGCTTGCTCATCCAGCTAGATCTGCCACCATTCCCTACAAAATTTTTCCCCTTGCTTGATATGCAGGCTTCAGATCCTTAATTTTTTCAGTTCAATCCACTTCCCTAACTAATGCCCTTAATTTTTTTAAGTTAGCCCTTTTGACATGAAGGACCCCAGGTGCAGATCTGTTTTTATTTACCCTTCTGTTTAGTTTAAACTGAATTAAGTCATAATCATTCAAACCAAGGTCATCCCCTACAAACAGTTCTTCCCTGAGGGCCTCACTACTCACCAATACCCAGTCTAAAATCGCATCACTTCTTGTTGGTTTGGTGACTATTTGGTGAAGATATCTGTCAGCTATCACGTCCAGGAAAATCTGGGCCCTACAATTATTAGTAGCATTCTATTATTGTTATTAGTAATAGTAGCAATCTATACCTGGGAAGTTAAAGTCTCTAATAATCTCTCGATTCCAAGTAGTATTTATTTAATTAAAAACATTAAAGAGGTTTCTATCTGTATCCAAATTGGATCCTGGGGATCTGTAACATACCCCAAGCACTATCCCAAAGTGATTTTCCCTCAAAGTGATTTTGACCCAAACAAACTCTGCCTTATCCATTCCATCACTTCTAATTTCTTTCCAGTCTACCTCATCATTAATATATATACAGCTATTCTATCACCTTTACCTTGATTTCTGTCTTCGCTGCACAGCACATACCCTTCAATACCTGTACTACTCCACCGTGTTTTTGTTATCTTTATAAAATCTGGTTTCACTTCCTGCACCAGTAGGTCTAGTTTCTCCCTTTTGATACCCAGACTCCATGCATAGGTGTGCAGACATCTTCCTTCTTTCTGCCTGGCACTGCCCAGGTTCCTCACCTACTTAGGTACAGTCATTCTACCGCCGGTATGGCCTACCTGACTGTTAATATCAAGGGTATCAGCACCTAATGCTCTTAATGTCCATTCCCTACACACCGTTCTTCCTTTCTCCATTGCTCTATCTTCTCTTATTTGATTTTCCTCCCGCTCAATGTTAGAATCAGGCATAGTGATTACATGAGCATCTTCCCCGAGTTCCTAGTTTAAAGCTCTTTTAATCAGTTGTGCCAACCTCCATCTCATAAGCCTGTTTCCTTCCCAACGCAGGTGGAGTCCATCCTGAGAGAAAAGTTCTCTGACCGTGAATGCCTCCAAGTGGTCAAACATCCCAAACTCTGCTTATAGCGCCACTGCATGAGCCATCTGTTGATCATCATCATCTTGTCTCGCCTTCACTCTCCTCCTCTAGGGACAGGTAGAATCCCAATGAAAAGTTCCTGAGCCTCCATTTCCTTGGGTCTCCCTCAGCCTAGCATAGCTTCCCTTGATGCATTCCAGTGAGAATTACAGTATCATTTGTTCCCACATGAAGGACAATCAATGAATTCTTTCCAGCTTCCATTAGGATCCTCCTCAGCCTCTGGTCCACATCTTCATTCCCATCAGACAGCACACCCTGGTGTTCTCCAGATTAATTCTGGTGACAGACCCATCTGTTCTCCTTAGTAGGGAGTCACCAGTCACACAGACCTGCCTCTTCCTGCTGATGGTGTGATTTTCCGACCTTCCTTCAGTCCTTTCTGGCTGCAAGGCCTCTTGTCTTTGGGTCTCCCCTGCAATCTTCAGTGAGTCATCTTGTACCCTTCTGGGGCTCCAAACTCTGGCTATAGCCATTGACTCTTCCCCAGTTCTTAAAGGACTAGCCACACTTTTCTTTTCCTTCCCGTCCCATCTTCTGTTGCTGCCTGCCATGCCTCTTCTTCATTTCCTAACTCAACAGACCTGGTCCTGAGCTCTATTTCTCCTTCACTAACCCGTCTTTTCCTCTGCCTGGTTCTCATAGTCCCATGCTTTCAATGGTCACTTTCCTCACCCAGCAGTCTCCCCTCAGAGTTCTTCAGCCCAGCTTTCATATGCAAGTCTTGACTTTTCCCTTCAGCTTCCCCTTGCCTTTGCTCCAACATCTGCCCTTTGAAACTCAACCATTGTTTCCACCTACACCTCCAAACCTCTCATCTCCTCTTCCATCAGCTCCAACTGGTGTCACTTCATACAAATTACACTTTTTCAGCTACCCTCTCTAGCATAGTGTATTTTCTGTAGCTTCCACATCTTCCATTACTTGGGTCACTACCACTGCTGCCACTGAACATGGAATAGCCTTCTTGCTTAAATCATAACAGGAAAAAAAACACCAAAACAAGCAGGGCCGGCTCTAGCCATTTCGCTGCCCCAAGCACATCGGCACACCATGGGGAGCGCTCTGCCACTTGCCGATCTTGCAGAGAGTCCACTGGTCCTGTGGCTCCAGTGGATCTCCCGCGGATGCTCCACTGGAGCGCTCTGCCGCTCGCCAGTCTAGCGGCTCCAGTGGACCTCCCGCAGGCGTACCTGTGGATGCTCCATCGGAGCCCCGGGACACGCGGACCCTCCACAGGCATGCCTGCGGGAGGTCCACCAGAGCAGTCTGCCGCCCTCCCTGCAACCGGCAGAGCGCCCCCCATGGCATGCTGCCCCAAGCACGTGCTTGTCGCACTGGGGCCTGGAGTCGGCCCTGAAAACAAGCCCAGAATGTCACATTCCCTTTCCCCAAACTCCCCTAACAAACTCCTACTCAGACTGTGTCAGATCTGTTTGCCAGCCCCTCCTAATGCTGCTCTACGCTGTTGGCTGGCTGCTTGGCTGCCCACAAAACTCACACACTGCCCATAAGGAACAGCCTCTACACTCCCCAGGGAGTGCTGTGCTGCAGGGAGGGATGTTGGTATTGTCACAGTTCAGGGTAGTTACACCTGTATTCCCGCTCCAGGGTCCACCAAGGACACCTCCTTTCAGGCTTCTGGCTTCGCAGCCATCACCACTCTTGGGCAGAGAGCCATGTCTCTCTCCCTTCACACTGGGATATTTCCAGGTTGCACAACCCCTGTTTATACCATGACTTTCCCCAGCAAGACCACCTGAAGAGGTCTTCTTGCCTTCTCTTCAGAGACTAATAACAGCATTATTGCCCACAATTTATACTTAAAGTAAAAGAATTAGAGAGAAAACATATTAAAACTAATACAAGAGCCTACACTCATGCTAATAAACTAAGCAGAGATCACCCCAACATGGGCTTGGGCAGGAGCTGTCCTTCAGTCCCCACCTTGGAGTTTTCCTGTTGCTACAAGTTCATCACACCTGTTCCCTGAACAAGAATTCAGACCTCTTCAGCCTCAGCAGACCACCTTCTTCCAAATCTTCCCTAGGCATTGGAGTTCCTGTCCATTTGCTGGGTCAGGAAGGAGATCCTGAGTCAGTTTAAACACAGGTTATTTATCCCGAACTCCTTTCTGGTCTGCTAGAGGATCCAGTCTCACCCTTGGAAGAGATGATGAATGGGTGATCAGCCAGCCAATGGGTCCCTTCCCCAGGGTCAAGCTCCAAATGGCTGAGAACCAGAGGCATCACACTAGCTTACCCCCTCCTCCTAGATGGGTTACAAACAATCTCACACAGAAGCAATTGTCTTTTTAACTCATTGGACCCCAAAGGTATTCAACTTACTTCAATAAGGCATATGTGAGATATTGCAGGACTATCATAGGTGTCTTTCTAGGGGACTTTCTCCCCTCTGAGTAAGTGCTGACCTCAGTAACCAGTTGGGTTGCTGATGGGTGATGTACGTTAAGGGAGGTGTGAGGGTAGCTCCATACGGGGACATGTCCGGCCAAAGGGATGGGTGTGAGTCAGCAGGAGGCGCTCTTCCCTCTTGCTCACTTGAAGTCTCAATGCAGCAGCATAGCCCCGGGGATTGTGTGCTGCAGACAGTGCAGTGAGTAGTTCAGTAGTGGTGCTCTCCTCTCAGAATCAGCAATGAGCCCATGATGCCAGATAGCCATTGGGGAACTTGTGCTGCAGAGACTGGTCTGGGTGACTCTGAACATGGAGTTCTCACCTCTCAATCTTTAGTGACTTACGCACCCAGAGTGGTGCTGGTATCCTGTACTGCTGGGGAAAGGGGGCATCCATAGACAGTCCTCTCTGTTCTGAGTCAGTGATGACTTAAAAACCAGAGTGTGGTACTGGAGTTGCTTTACCACAGGGAGTGGGGTGGTCGACTGAGTAGGGGGTGTTCTCTCCTCTCTGTCATTGGTGACTCCAATGGTCCAGTATGTAGGGAGAGGGCAATGTGTGTATGGAGTGAAGAGTGTAGTGTGGAGCTGTGGCAGGTGTTTTCCCACCTGAGTCATCCCAGATCACCCTGCCTCACTGCAACACAGCAGGGTACTGCGTGGCCACAGATCCCACTGGATAGATTTGGAGTCAGCCTGGCCCTAGAGACACTCACGGGGTTTATAAACTTTGGGTCAATTAATCAAGAGCTGGGATCTTAAACCTGTCCTTGCAGGTTTTAGATTCAGGTAATTAACCGTTGGACCTTTAACACAGAGCAGATGTCAGTATTGGGCTCTCAGGTAATCCTTATCCAGTTCACATCCTACATGGCACTAGATAGATCAGTGGGTGGGGCTACCTTCTCCAGCATAACTCGTGATCTGGTGCACAGGAATTTCTTTGTGTGTTTCTTCCCTGGGGGTGTTTGCAGGACCAGCTGATCCTGGCATGGCTCCAATCCGACTGCTGAATGGCCCCAGTCGCTGCGCTGGGAGAGTCGAGGTGCTTTATAACCAGCACTGGGGAAGCATATGTGATGACAGTTGGGACTTATATGATGCCAGAGTTGTATGCAGGCAGGTTGGCTGCGGGATGCCATTATCAGCCCCAGTTGGGGCTCGCTTTGGACACGGATCTAATGCTATCTGGCTGGATGACGTTCACTGCATAGGGACAGAAGCAGCCCTCTCCGAATGCAACATTAGGCCTTGGGGAGACCATAACTGTAACCACACACAAGATGCCAGTGTTGTGTGCTCAGGTAAGTCTCATTAACATTGCATCGGACCTGGCAGGATGGGGAGCAGTGCTGCAGAGAGGGTTGTTGGTGTCTTTCTGGGGGCCCTCATTCATCTGAGTCAGTGCTGACCTCAGTGGCCAATTGCTTTACTATTAAGTTATACACATTAGGGAGGTGCCGGGTGGCTCATTAAGGGGCAAGTTCCTCTCTGACGCCGTGCCCAAGAGATTTGCAAGAAGGCCTGTGTTGGCAGGAAGGTTGTGTGTCAGTCTGTCGGCAGGGGGGATTTTCCACTGGACTCCATTCAAAGGTCAGGACTCCATGGCTGTGCTGGGGGCACTGGCATGCGGGAAGCAGGATAGTGTGTTAAGGTCTCATTAGAGGAATCTCTCCTCTCCAGTCCATGATGACCTCAATGCCTCAGCATCGTACGAGGCACACTGTGCTGCCAGGTGTGGCATTGCTGGCAAATCAGGGGGCACTCCATTCTGATATTGCCACTGTGTGAAATTCCAGGGTGCTGTGCTCATGGGGCACCCTGGAGCGAAAAACAGGGCTTAAATCAGCCAGAGCTGTTGTGAGTTGAGTTTCAGTAAATATTTTCACACCTCCACCTCCCAAGTTTTTATAGCATGTTAGGGGAGGGAGGGATCCAGGAAATACTCTATAAGAATTTAACCCCTGGCAAAAAGTGTTTTCTCACCTGAATCAGCAGTGATCCTCCTCCATCGCTACAGCACAATGGGGCACCGTGTGGCCATAGATCCCCCTGGTGAGATTTGGTGTCAAATGGAGCCTGCAGCTGCTCACAAAGAGGGTCCCTTTGGTACAGTCAAACCCTTAACCTCCATCATTTGAGGTGATTTTAGAATCTTGTTAGTATCCCTTAAATCTCTAACCCTGCAGCCATGGAGAAGATGCCATGTCAGGTGCTCAGGTAATCTTTATCCATCTCACATTGTACATGGCACTTGATCCGTCAATGGGAGGCACTACATTCCCCAGTGTCAATAGTGATCAGATGCACAGGAATCTCCCTGAGCGTTTAACAAGTGTGGTGTTTGTATCTTTCCTCATTACAGACGTGCAAGAGCTCCAGCTGGTGAATGGCCCCAGTCGCTGTGCTGGGAGGGTTGAGGTGCTTCACAACCAGCAATGGGGAACCGTGTGTGATCACGACTGGGACTTACAGGATGCTGGAGTCGTGTGCAGGCAGCTGGGCTGTGGAACGGCATTATCAGCCCCAGGCGGGGCTCAGTTTGGGCAAGGATCTGATCCCATCTGGCTGGATGATGTGCACTGCACAGGGACAGAAGCTGCCCTCTCCAAATGCAAGGCTAGGCCCTGGGCAGACAATAACTGTAATCACGGAGAAGATGCCAAATGTTGTGTGCTCAGGTGACTGTAGCGTTTTATTTAAATTGAATGAATGGTTCTGTGTTAAATCATGGTGGATCTGGCTCCCATTGCTGCAATTTTAATATCAACAGCATGAGAATCATGCACAGGTCAATGCTATACTATGCTCACATACACGAAGATCTCATAGAGTTGGGGGGATCTCTTACCTGCTGGCTATTGTTAGAAAGATAGTTCCTGCTGGAGTCTTCCCTTTGATCTTCCCAAGGGTCTTCCCACTGGAGCCCAATCAGAGAACCTTATTTAGTCTGTTGTTATGACCACATCTACACCTTATGTATACAGATGAGGGCATCAACCCTTCTTTCCTTATTTATATTTCCACACCCCATGAATGTTGGGGTGCCCCATTTTTCATAGGCTGCTTGTTTTGTTCCCCTTATTCTGATTAGCATCAACCCACAATACATGTCCATGGTAACCTGCAGTCAAAGCAGGACATCCCCTCACCCCACAATCAGGTATCTTGCGGTCTGTACAATCTAGATGGACACCTTACAACATATTTCCAGAACATGACTGTAGGTGTGCGTGGCCATCCCTCCCTGTGTAACTCAAGGGGAGGCCACACCCCCTTGCTGTCTCATTCCTAGAATAACAATCTGGTAAAGGGGGAATTAGCTGTCTCTGATGCCTAGGCCTGTGAGTTGAGCTGGGTAGTAATCAGCCTCTGGGCTCAAGCCCACAGGCAAGTGGAGCCCCAAACAGTCTAGGGCTCTGGCCCTCAGACAATGCAGAGCAATCAGTAGTCTAGGAGCCCAGGCCTCGGGCAGGGCAAAGGAGCAATCACTCTAGGAGCCCAGGTGCTCAGACAGGGTGAGCACCAAACAGTTTAGGGAGTTCTGACCTCCAGGGAAGGCAGAGCTGTGAACAGTCTATGAGCCCAGGCCCTTACGCACAGTGGAGGAGTAAATAGCCTAGGGGCTCGGCCCTCAGGCACGGCGGGGCACCAAGCAGTCCAGGGGCTCGGCCCTCAGGCACGGCAAAGCTATAAAGGGTCTAGCATCTGAGCTCCAGTGGTTGGTAGACTCACACAGGCCTCCTGGCATACAATGGGGATGCTGCCCCTGGGGGTGGGGTGGCAGGGTGTAGGGGGACCCGGGCTCCCCTGACTCCATCTGGTCCAAGCCCGAGCCCTAACGGCAGCAGAGTATTCCACCATCGGGTCAGGGCCATCCAGCTGCAACACACCGACCTGGATCCAGGCAGCAATGCAGCTGAACACGAGTCAGCTGTCCCTGGGCTACTTCCTAGCCTCCTTTCATGGTATACCTGGATCCCGGAGTCATCCAGTGTCTCCCGGGGTACACCACTGTAGGTGGTCCCACAGGTTCCTCGGTGTCTGCAGTGGTGGGATGCTCTGGAAGCTGAGGAAAGTCCTCAGGGTAGCCAAGGTCCTCCTCAGCATCCCACTCCTGCAGCAGGGGAGAAGCATCTGTCTCCCTCCGCAGCTCCAGCCCAACTGAGCTGCATCTCCCGCCTTTTATACTTCCTGTTCCTGTCCCTCCCCTCTGTTTCCAGCCGGATGGCCGTGGACTTCCTGGTTCCACACGCCAGGGGGTGCATAGCCACACCCCCTTGCTACAATGACCTATTAATATTGTAAACTTTACTGGCATAGGACTATTCTTAGGTTAAGATTCCTTAAGCCTGATGCCTGGTGTGACTAAACTAAAACTTTACAGGTCTTAGCCTGTAGGTCTTGCATTACTGCCATGCTTTACTTACACACCGAATGCACACTCACCACTCCTAAACGTTTGTTAATTTTATAATCTTATTGCAGCCTACAGCTTCAACTTAAATCTATTTATCCCCCAGTGAGTGCATCTGAAATAACACGAGTTGACCATAACACTAGATAATACAAAGATAAATGAATGACAAAATGAACTAATTGGCTACGTAACCCTCCTACAAGGCATATGTGGGCACTATGCTGCAGGGAGGAGGTTAGTGTCTCTCCAGGAGGCTCTGTCCTTTCTGAGTCAGTGCTCAGCCCAGGGCCAAAACTGTCACAAGGAGACCTGTGCTGGCAGGAAGGATGTGGGTGAGACAGAAGGGGGCTGTCTTCCTTTTGGCTCCATTGAAATCTCAACACCTTTCTGTGCTTCAAATGCTGCAGTGAGTTGTCCAGCAGGTGATGCTTTCCCTTCTAAGACAATACTGACCCTGGTGTGTCAGTGAGTGACTGGGGGAGTGGTGCTGCGGGACATGGGGTGGGTGACTGAGCAGGTTCTGCGTTTCCCTTTCTGTCATTAGTGACCTCAGTGTGGTGGGAGAGGATAATCTGTGTGGGGGACATAAATGAGTAGTAGAGGTCCTGTGACAAATATTTTCTTCTCTGAGTCAACCCAGATCCTTCTAACAAACTACAGCACAATGGGGCTCTGTGTGGCCACAGATCCCATTAGGTTGATGTGGAGTCAGGCTGGCCCTTCAGGTGCTCAAGGGACTAGAAATTTGGGGAAACTTGATCAAGCGTTGAGCTTTTAAACCAATGATTCCTGATGAGTTATGCAGCGACTAGTGCAGCTGGCCCGGAGACCACTTGAGCAGCTCAGGCATCCCCTGGGCCAGCCACACCGGCTGCTGCTGGGCAGTCTTGGCCACTGCGCCCCCCTCGCCCAGCAGTAACCGGGTGTGGGAGAGGGTAGGGGTTGGAGTGTGGGAGTGGGTGAGGACTCTGGGCAGCGCTTACCTCAGGGGGCTCCCCGGAAGCAGTGGCATGTCCCTTAGCTCCTAGGCGGAGGCGTGGACAGGCAGCGCTGCGCATGGCCTCCACCCACAGGCACCGCCCCTGCAGCCAATGGGAGCTGTGGAACCACTGTTGGAGGTGGAGGTTGTGCGCAGAGATCCCCTGGCTGTGCCTCTTCCTAGGAGCTGAGGGAATGTCACCACTTCTGGGGAGTCCTTTGTAGCCGGGTAGGGAGCCTGCCAGCCCTGCCAACCCCTCCTGCAGCACCTGCAGCACCCCCGGGCCATCCCCCCACCCAAGATTTAGTCAGAGGTATATGTTATAAGTCTTGGACAGGTCACAGGCCATGAATTTTTGTTTACTGCCGGTGACTTGTCCATGACTTTTACTAAAAATACCCATGACTAAAACATAGCCAGAATTAGTAGTGGTCAGATTTAGAAGAATCTTACTGAATGTTTCTTTCCTTGGGGCGTTTGCAGGTCCAGTCATTCCTGACAGGGCTCAGCTCCGATTGGTGAATGGCCCCAATCACTGCGCTGGGAGAGTCGAGGTACTTCACAACCAGCAGTGGGGAACTGTGTGTGATGACAGCTGGGACTTGCAGGATGCTGGAGTTGTGTGCAGGCAGCTGGGCTGTGGGACAGTATTATCAGCCCCAGGTGGAGCTCTATTTGGACAAGGATCTGATCCCATCTGGCTGGATGAGGTCAGCTGCACAGGGACAGAAGTTACCCTCTTCAGATGCAGGGCTCAGCCCTGGGGAGACAGTAACTGTCACCATGGAGAAGATGCTGGTGTCGTGTGCTCAGGTAACCCTCCCTCCATATCACCTTCTACATAGCAATATGTGCACTGTGCTGCAGGGAGAGATGGTGCAGTCTTGTCACAGCTCAGGGCAGTTACACCTGTATTCCTTCTCCTTAGTCTAGCAACAGCACCCACTCTCAGACTTCTGGCTTTGTAGCCATCATGGCTCTTGGCCAGAGAGCCACATCTCTCTCCCTTGGGTATTTCCAGACTGCAGAGCTCCTGTTTATATCATGATTTTCCCCAGCAAGACAGCCTTAAGGAGGTCATAGAATATTAGGGTTGGAAGGGACCTCAGGAGGTCATCTAGTCCAACCCCCTGCTCAAAGCAGGACCTATCCCTAACTAAATCCCAAAATCCCTAAATGGCCCCCTCAAGGACTGAACTCACAACCCTGGGTTTAGCAGGCTAATGTTCAAACCACTGAGCTATCCCTCCCCCCAAAGGCCTGCTTGCCTTCTCTTCAGAGACTAATGACAGCATTATTGCCCACAGTTAAGTTACCCCACAGCTCTTTAGAAGCAAACACATTTATTCTTAAATAAAATAATTAGAGAGAAAACATATTAAAACCAATAAAGGAGCCTATGCTCATGCTAATAAATTAACCAGAGATCACCCCAGCTGCAATATGGGTTCGGGCAGGAGCTGTCCTTCACCCCTTACCCAGGGGTTTTCCTGTGGCTCCAAGTTCATCACGCCATTTGCTCCGAATAAGAACTCAGTCCTATGGGGGATCAGCAAGCCACCTTCTTCTGACTCTTCCCTAGGGATTGGGGTACTCCATGCATTGGAGGTCCTGTCCATTTGCTGGGCTGGGAAAAAGGCCCTGAGTCAGTTTCCACACAGGTTATTTACCCAAAGTCTTTTCTTCTCTGCTGGTGTCTAGAGAATCCAGTCTCACTCTTTGAGGACATGCTGAATAGGTGCTCAGCCAGCCAATTGGTCCCCTCCCCAAGGTCAAGTTCCAAATGGCCGAGAACCAGAGGGATCACACTAGCTTACCCCTCCTCCTAGAGGAGCTAAAAAAAAAAATCTCAGTCACACGGAAACAATTGTCTTTTTAACTCAACAGACCCCAGAGTTATTGAGCTTAATGCAATAAAGCATATACAGTTGCAAGGAGACTCGTTGGGTGGGGGCTTTCTCCCCTCTCAGACTGGCTCCAGTGACCAGTTGCATTGCTGGTGGGTGACGTACATTAAGGGAGGCGTGTGGGTGGCTCTGTAGTGGGAGAGCTGCCGGCTGACTCATTGCTGGCCCCAGTGCCCAAGCCTGTTACAAAGTGACATTGCAGGCTGAAGGGATGCATGTGAGTCAGCAGGGGGCACTCTTCCCTCTTTCTCCTTTCAAATCTCAATGCAGAGGCATCGCCTGGGGGTTCTGTGCTGCACATAGTGCAGTGATGGTTCAGTAATGGTGCTCTTCCCTCAGAGCCAGTAATGACCCCACGGTGACAGCAAGCAATTAGGAGAGTGGTTCTGCAGAGCCTGGCCTGGTCTGAACATCGAGCTGTCACCTCTAAATCTTTGAAGTCCACATACCAGACTGTCACTGGTATCCTGTACTGCTGGGCAGAACATCCACGCCTGTGTAATCTTTGTCCATCTCACATCCTATGTGGAGCTAACTTCATCAGTAGGTGTGGCTATATTTCCCAGTATCACTAGTGATCTGCTGCACAGGAATCTCCCTGAGTGTTTCTTTCGTGGGGGTGTTTGTAGATTCAGCCCTTCCAGAGGTGGCTCTGATCCAGCTGGTGAACGGTTTGAGTCGCTGTGATGGGAGAGTCGAGGTGCTCCACAACCAGCAGTGGGGAACCGTGTGTGATGACAGCTGGGACTTACAGGATGCCAGAGTCGTGTGCAGGCAGCTGGGCTGTGGGACGGCTTTATCAGCCCCCGTCGAGGCTCGCTTTGGGGAAGGATCTGGCCCTATCTGGCTGGCAAGTGTTCATTGCACAGGAACAGAAACTGCCCTCTCCGATTGCAGGGCTCAGCCTTGGGGAGATCATAAGTGTAGCCACAAAGAAGATGCCAGTGTTGTGTGCTCAGGTAACCCTTATTTATATCACATCCTACTTGGCTGAACGCAGCGCTGTGCTGCATGGAGGGATGTTGGTGTTTCTCTACGCTTGCATGGACAGTGGCTGAAGCTTCAGCTTGGGGAGGCCAGCCCCCTGCACCTCCTGTTCTGACCAAGGCCACACCCCTGCTCACTGCTCTCAGCCCCCTGAGAGCTCAGTCAGGGCTACAGAATGCTGACCCCAGTGCCCAAGGGAGTTGCTAGCAGGCCAGTAGAGAAATGTGTCAGTCTGTAGGAAGGGGTATCTTCCATTTGTCTCCAACCAAAGATCAAGACTCCATGGCTGTGCTTGGAGAATCTCTTGCAGCCATTGATCCCCAGTGCCTCGGCATAGCACTAGGGGCACAGCACTGCCGAGAGTGACAGTGCTGTCAAATCGGGGTGCTTCGCACACTGATATTGCTGCTGTGTGGTGCTCCAGGGTGCTGTGTGCATGGGGCAGGGTGTGTGGAGAGCAAAAAGTGTTTTCCCATCTACATCAGTGGTGATTCCCCTGCATCACTACAGCACAATGGGGCACTGTATGGTCACAGATCCTGCTGGTGGGATTTGGTGTGAGACAGAGTCTGCCCTCCTTACAGGGACTAGAAACCCAGGGCCCCTTTGTTAAGGGTCAGACTCTTAACCCATCATTCAAGGTGATTTTAGACTCAGGTTACCAGTCCTTAAACCTCTAACACTGCAACCAGGGAGAAGATGCCATGTCGGGCTCTCAGGTAACCTTTATCCATCTCATTTTGTACATGGCACTTGATCCATCAGTGGGAGGCACTACATTCCCCAGGGTCCATAGTGACCAGGTGCACTCAAATCTCCCTGCACATTTGACCAGTGGGTAACTGTATCTTTTCCCATTACAGAAGCACCTCGTCTCCGGCTGGTGAACGGCCCCAATCGCTGCACTGGGAGAGTCGAGGTGCTTCATTACCATCAGTGGGGAACTGTGTGTGATAGTGGCTGGGACTTACAGGATGCTGGAGTCGTGTGCAGGCAGCTGGGCTGTGGGACGGTGTTATCAGCCCTAGAGGGGGCTCACTTTGGGAGAGGATCTGGCCCCATCTGGCTGGATGAGGTTACCTGCACAGGGATGGAAGCTGTTCTCACGGAATGCAGGGCTCGGCCTTGGGCTGACAATAAGTGTACTCATGGAAAAGATGCTGGTGTTGTGTGCTCAGGTAACCCTCACCCATATCACCACTTACCAGCCATTAGTGGGTTCTGTGCTGCAGGGAGGATGTGGTTGTCCCTGCAGGAGGCTCTATCCCCTCCAAGTCCATGCTCACCCCAATGGCCAGAACTCTTACAAGCAGCCATGTTCTGGCAGGAGGGATGCAGGTGAGTCAGAAGGGGGCTTTCTTCCCTAGTTGCTCTGTTCAAGTCTCAGTGCACCAGATACTGCAGTGAGCAGCTCAGCAGGAGAGGCTCTCACCTTTGAAGCACTAATGACCCTGCGATGCCAAAGAGGGATTGAGGAAGTGGTGCTGCAGGGAGCGGGGTGGGTGAGTGAGTAAACTGTGCTCTTCCCTCTCAGGGTATCCCCAGTGGCAGAGGGCAATGTGTGTTTGGAGCACAGGGCCATAGAGTGCAGCTGTGACAGGTATTTTTCCATCTGATTCATCCCAGATCCTCCTGCCCCACAGCAGCAGAATGGGGCTCTGTGTGGCCACAGATCCCACTAGATGGATTTGGCCCTAGGGGTACTCACGGGCAATAGACATGTAGAGACATTTTCTCAAGAGCTGGGCTCTTAAAACCATTTTTTCCAGACTACTTTACACTCAGGGAATTAGCCTTTGAACCTCTAACACTCTAACCATGGGGAAGATGCTAGCATGGGATGCGCAGGTAATCTTTATCCATCTCACATCTAACATGGTGCTAGATCCATCAGTGGGAGATGCTCATTCCCCAGCATCACTAGTGATCAGATGCACAGAAACTTCCCTGAGTGTTTATTCCCTTGGCGTGTTTGCAGATTCAGCCTTTCCCAGTAAGGCTCTGATCCGACTGGTGAACGGCCCGAATCGCTGCGCTGGGAGAGTCGAGGTGCTTCACAATCAGCAGTGGGGAACCGTGTGTGATCACAACTGGGACTTACAGGATGCCAGAGTCGTGTGCAGGCAGCTGGGCTGTGGGACAGTGTTATCAGTCCCAGGAGGGGCTCAGTTTGGGAAAGGATCTGACTGTATCTGGCTGGATGACGTCAACTGCACAGGGACAGAAGCTGCGCTCACTGAATGCAGGGCTCAGCCTTGGGGAGACAATAACTATAACCATGGAGAAGATGCCGGTGCTGTGTGCTCAGGTAACCCTCCTCCATGTCACCTCCTCCATAGCACTACGTGAGCTGATTTGCAGGAAAGGGCGTTGACCATTCTGCAGGGAGCTCTGTTCCCCTGCAGCCAGTGCTGTGGGCCTGTGGGCCTGTGCTTCACGGAGCGCTGTCTCCTTGGCATCAGGGCTGGCCCCAAAGCCCCAGTTTGGTGCTGTGGGCCTGTGCTGCGGGTAGCAGGGTTGGTGTTGTTATCTCGCAGTCACTGCTGACCCCAGTCAATTTACAGGACCAGTGGGAGACAGGAGTCACTCAGGCCCCCACAGCAGGGGACAGAGCTGGGGTGGAACCCAGCCCCCCAAGTCCCAACCCACTGCCCACCTGCTGCACTGCTCTCTGGGAGAACAGCCTGCTGCTCTCACGCAGGTCGCACTCCCTCCACTGGCTGCAGCGGGGTCCCTGCTCCATTGCTGGCAGTGCTGCCCAGCTGTGTTTGAGCCCATGGTCCCACAGTGTGGATGGCCCAGCCCTAAGGCCCTGCCTGAAGGAAAGGGCCCAATAACATAGTGCCCTTTTATCCTCAGGGAAGGGCAATCTAGGGGGCACCGGACTCTGGTGTGTTTGGGGGGAGGGATTGCTCAGTGGTTTGAGCATTGGCCTGCTAAACTCAGGGTTGTGAGTTCAGTCCTTGAGGGGGCCATTTAGGGATCTGGGGCAAAAATCTGTCTGGGGACTGGTCCTGCTTTGAGCAGGGGGTTGGACTAGATGACTCCCTGAGGTCCCTTCCAACCCTATGATTCTATGAACTGGTCCCCTCCTTTGCAGGTGACATGAAGCTGGAAGAGCTGCTGACCAAAGGGACCCTGTCCCCTGACACAGGAGC
This sequence comes from Chelonoidis abingdonii, assembly GCF_003597395.2. Lineage (NCBI taxonomy): Eukaryota > Metazoa > Chordata > Testudines > Testudinidae > Chelonoidis > Chelonoidis abingdonii. Next base: position 8,170,883 of record NC_133779.1, on the reverse strand, counting down.
CAGCACCCCCATCAGCAGAAACAGAGCCCCCCTCAGAACTGGACAAGGAGATGTCCCAGCTGGAGGAGCAGACAATGCTCTCTGAGAGCTGCCCCCAGATTGTGCTGCAACAGAAGCAGGGGAGTCTAGACCCAGGTCACAGCATAAGATGGGCCAGCTGGAGCTGCCTGGGGAGATCATTCAGTGAGATACTCCCTTTGCAGTGACTCATAGATTCCAAAGCCAGAAGGGAGCACTCTGATCATCTAGTCTGAGCCCCACCCCACAACCCTGCTGTATAATACAGGCCAAAGAACTGACCTAGAATAAATCCTTCAGCAGATTGTTTAGAAAAATATCCAATCTTGATTTTAAAATTGCCAGAGGGGGTGAGGCTGTGAGCCAGTGATGAACCCACCACTACCCTTGGTAAATTGTTCCAGTGGTTACTTCCCCTCACCATTAAATGTGAGATGAGACATGATATATCGATCCCCAAGCAATCGATTGTAACCCGCCAATACGGTGGGTAGTGTAGACGTAGCCTCAGTGTAGAGAGGAGAAAATACAATTGGTCTTTCAAGGCTTCAAAGGGATCTACATCATCAAGTACAAGTACAAGTCCACTCCACTGAGTTTTGCAACCCACGTCCCTTGTCTAGCGGGTGTTATTTAGTTGATGGTGAGTCCCTCTGTCATAAAACAGTTCCATTGTCCTTGATTCACATAGTCAGGGTAACAACACTTTATTCTTCCTGCCCCAATAAAAGAAACTGGGGATCCCACAGCAGCCAAAGTGACCATTTCAGGGGCTGCTGTGGGCTTATGCTAGGCGGGGGTGGGTGTGCCTGTGCAAACAAGATCAGCCCCTGAAGTTCTTTTGCACAACTCGCCACAATTCACCACCAGATGTCAGGGTAGAGCTCATCCTGACTCTGCTTACACTTGCATACGAGGAGAGAATAAAAACACTGAAACTGTTTATCTGAAAAAAATGATGGCTCAGGGGGGATTTGATAGAGGTCAATAAAACCCTGAATGATGTGAAGAAAGTGAGTAAGGAAGAGTAATTTACCCCTTCACATAACACAAGAAACAGGGGTTACCCAATAGAATTAATAGGCAACACGTTTAAATAAACCTAAGAAAGTACTTCTTCACACAAAATGCACAGTTAACCTGTGGAACTCATTGCCAGGGGATACTCCTTGTTAACTCTCATAATAGAAGAATGAGGGGTCACTAAATGAAATTAATATGCAGCAGGTTTAAAACAGACAAAAGGAAGCGTTTCTTCACACAACGCACAGTGAACCTGGGGATCTCTTTCCCACAAGATATTGTGAAGGTCAGAACTATAACAGGGTTCAAAAAAGAACTAGAGAAGTTCCTGGAGGAGAGGTCCATAAATGGCTAGTAGCTAAGATGGTCAGGGATGCAATGCCAAGCTGTGGGTAGTGTTAACCTCGGAATGCCAGAAGTTTGGACTGGATGACAGAGGATGGATCACCTGATAATTGCCCTATTCTGTTTATTCCATTTGAAGTATCAGGAACCCACCAATATCGGAAGACAGGATCCTGGGCTAGATACACAATTGGTCTAACCCAGTATGGCCTTCTTATGTTCTAAAGGATACTACAGGAAATTGCCATATCTGGACATTGGGAACTACAGATTTACCTTCATTGTGAGCTTATATGGGAAGTAGGTGAATTTCCTAAAATGTTACACTAGCCTGTAACAATGAAAGTTGTAGAAGGGGTAGGGAAAGTAGGCAAAGAATGGATTAGTCCAAACAAAAAGAGCTACTGAGGCCACCAAAGGACTGTGTTAGGGTCACCATGACCCCAACCTGATACTAGTCCTTTCCCAGTGTGACCAACCCCAAACAGCCAGTCCCATCCCTGCAGCTCCGAAACAGCCAATCACACTCTGGCCGCACTCTGCGAGAAAGTGGGGGCAGGATGCATGGCACCAATGGGGGGCAGTAAGCAGAGCCCCTCCCCTGCATGTAGCACAGGAGGAGCTGGGCCAGTGGGTGGTACTGCAATTTGGCGCATGGGCTCCTGCTCCCCATGCCAGCTCCTCTCTTTCAACTCTGCCCTCCCCTGTCAACGCAGGCTCCGGTTCTATCCTAGGTCACTCCATTCCTGTTTCCACCTCCCTTGGTGGAGAGAGTCCAGCTGCCATCACTGCCAGGCATGAAAGGATATCCAGAATGGTGATGGCTCCCAGCTCCAAATACTCAGCCTGTGGGGATGTTGAACTGAAGTGGGGGTTGCAGGGGAACCAGAGCCTGTGTCAATGGGGCAGTGGAGCCTGAGGAGCCCTACGAGGTGATAGCTTTGCTAGCAACCTGCACCCCTCAGTGACATGGCTCAGGGTTCCCAGACAGATTTCCCTGGCTCTACGACCCTCCACCACACACTGTGAGCTCGGAGCAGCGCGGCCCTGGATGGGGTCACATGCCTGGCACAGACCAGGAGGAAAGATGCTTCCTGAGGGGCTAAGCCAGCCAAAGCAGCCTGGCTGATGTCACAGGGAGGGAAGAGAGAGAGTGGAGCAGCTTCCCCAGGGTGGGGTTTGGGACAATCTGATTCAGCACCCAGTGCAGCTGCCCCCGCCTGACCCCTGGGTTATATGCAGGAGCCAGATGATTTGCATGGACCAAGGGTCAGTGTGGATTTCCTCTTCTCTGCCTCATGGGAAGCACCCAATCTCCCATATCTGACCCAGCCAACACTGTGGGTTCCTCAGTCCCATCCCCCAGCCTTGCCCCCTCCCTGCAGTAACCAGAACCAGCTGTTCAGTCCCACCACAGAGGAGCCCCCTCACCCAGCTATAACCATCCTCATCCCCTGGCCCTGACCCCTCAGCTCTGCTGGAGACTATGGCAGATGGGAGCTCAGCACTGGGGGGAGAGAGGGGTGCACTGTTCACCATCTCCATGGGGCATCCCACGGCTCTATCCAAAGTCAGGGTAGGTTCTCACAGGGCCCCAGCCCAGTCCTCGTGCACCCAGCACTGTGCCAGTGACCCTGCTATGCACTGAGCCCTGGTTTCCATCTTCTCGTCCACTGTAATTCCCAGGTCCTTTTTTGCAGAACTGCCACTTAGCCAGTCGCTCCCCAGCCTGTAGCAGTGCATGGGATTCTTCCATCCTAAGTGCAGGACTCTGCATTTGTCCTTGCTGAACCACATTAGATTTCTTTTGGCCCAATCCTCCAGTTTTTCTAGGTCACTCTGGACCCCATGTCTACTCTCCACTGTACCTACCTCTCCCAATGAAATCCAAACCGATTATTAGCTCACACATGATCCTGGCTTCTTGCTCGAATTCCAGTGCTTCAATTTTCAAACCCAATTTCTCCCATTTTTGTAAGGGTGCACACTCCCCAGTCATGGGGCATGTCTACATTGCACACAGAGCGTACTGCGGGGGTGTGAATTGCAGAGCGCACCAAAGAGCTGCACTCGGACTGCCCTGTGTGAACATTGCTAGCGTGAGCTCAAGTTTCCTAATTCAAGTTAACATGCTGTTTGAAAGAGGATTATGGTACTATGGTAAAAAAAAAAAAAAACATGGGTGGGCAGGGAGAATTCAAACACTATAATTGCCCCCACCCCCTCACACACACACACGCACTGGGGACAGTGCAAGGCCTGGCCAGACCTGGGGAGGAGAGGGGTTATGCTCCTGTCCCAGGTATGGTCTGGCTACAGAACTTGCTCGTCCACCCCAGCTGTGTTCATCCTTAGATCCTTTAATGCCCTGCCAGGTATGGCTGAGGTTCGGCTCCCTAAGGGATGTTACACATAGCGCCACCCAGTGGCTGAGCAGAGCACTACAGGTTAACATCCCAGTCCATCTCCCCCATTAAGTTCCATGTTCCTGCTATTTATTCACACTGTCACACTGGCTGTGAAGTTCAGGACGGATCAGTCTGTCCAGTGTCTCTGAACCACCCTGGGGTCAGTGATGAATGGGGTCAGGGACATTAAGTGGGTGGGGACTGCAAGGGGGAGGGGTAAGGGTTGATGGCGGGGCAGGGAGTGGGGCCAGTGAGCATGGTTAGAGTTGGGGAGGGGGGCAGCAAGAGTCCATGGGGGGGCTGGGCCAGGGTCAGTGGGAAGGGCAGGGTGAGAGTTAGTCAAGGCCTGTGAGTGGGGAGAGGCAGGGGGGTGATAGGGCCAGGATCAGTCAGGAGGAGGGGTGAGGAGTGGTGAGTGGGGCGAGGGTCAGTGGGGGGGTGCAGCAGGGTTGGTGAGGGAGGCTGGAGCCAGGGTTGATGAGGGGGGCAGGGTCTGTCAGTGGGGTAAGTATCGGCGAGTAGGGTTAGAGGCGGGGGGGGATAGGGCCAGGCTCAGTCTGGAGGCGGGATGAGGAGTGGTGAGTGGGACGATGTTCAGTGAGGAGGGTGAGGGGTGGGATGAGGGTTTGTGAGGGGATAGGGCCCCACCATGACATGTTGATGGGTCCAGCCTGGCAGGACCCCATGAAGGGGAGCAAACCCAGCAGCAGAGACAGGGGCTACAGGGTGGATCTGTAGGATCATGACCTGGCTGTGAGGGAGCAGGAGACAGGCAGAGACCCAGCAAGCGGGACTGAGTGGGCAGCAAAGAGGGCTGAGCTGTGGTATCCCAGAAACTGCTGCTCCTCCATACAGGAAGCCATGACGACCTTGGCCTGGGGGGTTTCTAGCAGCCCCTGAGCCAGGTTGATGACTGCAGCCAGCTTTGCAGAGACTTCTCTGATCTGGTTCTGAGGCAAGGCCCCTGCGTTAGCCATGCATTGCCTGGACTAAGGAAGCCCCACCTCACAGAAGACCAGGGAGTCCGTGGCTCAGAGGATGATGGGTTTTTCTTTTCTTGATTTTTCTCCTTTTCAATTGACACTTGGCCTTAGGGGCTGAGTGGCCCAATCCCTCCGTGAGTACTCGGCCGGGGCATTCTCCAGTGTGGGAGATGGGTCTTCGTCACTCACAAAAGCTACTGGATAACAAGATCTAGTGACCTTCTGAACTAGGCTCTCCCGGTTTCAGGCTGTTTCTGAGAGAGATCAATCTGTTGTATTTGAGTTGGCGTTTTGTGTGTGTGCTCTTTTTAACAGCTTAGATGTTGATAAACCGACTATGCCAATTAGGGGAATGTTACTTAGTGGGAATCTATCTGTCTAGTAGCCAGGCAGGAGCACTCCAGCTCACAGATGGCTCTGACATGGATAAGAGGAGAAGCTGAGGAGGAGGTACTGTGCTGAGGGGACAAGGCAATGTGGAAGCCCCTTTGCCATAGTCTCCAGTGTTCAGGTTCAGTCCTGAGGTCTCACAACCAGCTGTGAGGTCCCACAAGAGGGAGGATGACTGAGGTTTCATAGGCAAGGTACTGCTGGTGTAGCCTCGCTAGGTAAATTGGGGAAGGAAGTCCCTGGAGTTACTAGTGTCCCTCTCCTTCCCATTGTGGAAGTAGAGCAAGAACTGACAGGAATTTCAATGCATGACAGTCTCTGTCAGCAAGACGCAGGATAGCTGGGACCCACTAAAGCGAGATTTGTAGAAGCGAGAGTGTGTGAGGTGAGTGAGAAAGAACTATGGGAGAAGTTGTTGCGACCTTGTGTCAATAATGAGGAACATAGACTGGCATCTCTATAGAGTGAGAAAAATAAGATATCAAGATGGCCCATGTATAAACAAATGCAGCAGTTGCTTATTATTGTAGGTAACAAAAAGTATAAATGCTTGCTGTAATTGTTTACCTGTAGAGAGACCTGCGTAGGACTGGGGCAACCCTGTGTCCTAGGGCACTCCTTCCCTCTATACAATTGTAAAGAGAAAATAAAGTATCTGACTTTACTGTACCCAACTAAAAAGTGAGAACTATGTTTTTCTCCGACAATATTGGGGGCAGCGCCTACTGAGACACAGGCAGCTGCTACAGATTGTTCCCCTTCGAACCCCATGGCACCACAAGAGAGGTATGAGATTTTGAAATCTCTATTGGGGTATTGGAGGACTGTCCGTGGGGCCATTTGTCTTTGTTGGGCTTACGCCATCTGAACTTACTGACTGTGCAGCAGGATCAGATGCAGAACGGTGCTGGGGAACTGTTTCGCTACCCCCAATAAGGTTAGTTTGAAGTGATACTGGGGACTTAGTTTTGCCACCCCCAACAAGGTAGCTGTATGCAGTGTCGGGGAACTGTTAGTTTGGCCACCCCCAACAAGGTTAATGCATAAGGAAAATGCATTAGGTGCACCAGTGCTGAGGGGTTTTTACCGCCTCAAGAGGGGTTGTTACTGCCTCACATGTATTGAATCCGGACATAAGCTACAGATGCATCGTGGTATTTAGAAATAAAGGCCTTGGTATGTAAGTGTGTGTACACCAGTGTGAATGACTGTTACCGGAAGATGCCCAGAGTACCCTGCGAAGCAAAAGCTCATGACCAGGACTACTCTAATGCAAGCCCGGTAACTAGAGGAACTGTAGAAGATCCGACCCACGGTAGGCTGACTTGGCCTGGCATCGTCGCGAGGAAGCTACCTGGGTCTAGGAGCGTGTGAACCCATCTTCCCTGCCCCCTTCCTTTCTGTGTGAGCTACTGACAGTCTGACCACCTCACTGGACGCAACGAGAGTAAGCGGTGCCATCTCTCTGAGACTAGCCGATGCTTTTTGCTGAAGGGAGGTGTAGGAGGGTCGTGGCCATCCTCATTAGCCTCTTCTGTGTGAGTACCCTGTAGGGAGAGACCCTTAGTTTATGTGCCGCTAGCGCGGACTGGGCATCCCCCCATGTGTGTGATTGGAAAATGGGTGGGGGACAGTCTAAGCATTTCCTCTCACCCCCTAAGGGTACCCCAGCATATTACATGTATGTACATTATGGTCCTAAAACCTGCAGATGTTTAGAAAATTGAAATCTTTACATGCATGAAAATCCATCTAAACAATGCCCACTAGAAGGTACCTTCAATCTAGATAAGATTGTACATGTAAGAGGAGCTTTTAATCACCAAAAAGCCTCTGACACAGTGTGAGCAATTTGTCTATTGAGGAAAGGAACGGGTTAATTTGAAATTCAGCTTGGCCCAGAGACAAAGAGAAAGTTGCTCTGCGTTCAAGGTTAAAAATCGATGCAGACCATGCTAAGTACAAAGAAAAACTGCTTTCAGCCCCAGCTGGCTGTGGAAAAATATAGACAGAGGCAAACCAAAGGCAATACAAGTTACAGTACTGAGATTACATTTGCAAAGGTTAACTGTCCAGTGAGATCCAACAGTGTGCCTTTGAGACCCTGGAGCCAGTGTGGCTTGGTGACACTGAAGAAGCCACAGGCAGCCGGCCTGGACTGGAATCTCTGAAAGAGACACCACAGGAGATTCCAGGGTGTAAGAGAACAGCCCTCCCAAGTGGGGAAGCATGTTGGAAATTCTGGACAAGCTGTATACAGGATGATCTCCCATCCACCTCTCCCCCTTCTCTGAACGTTATACACAGACGTGGCCAGTCTGGACGTACATGTTTGAGTATGAAAGTGGCTTGGGGCATTAATGTTTTTCCTGAGCAATATGGGAGCGTTCCCAACACTCTCTGTTGTTGTTTTATTATTTTATTAATGAAGCTTTAAAATTCAGTCATATGGTGTGTTTTCTTTATCGTCCCCCAATGATCCTGTATTGTCAGCCTGATCACCTGACATGAGGGATATATTGATAATGGAAATTTGTCACATTTTGGTGGGCAATTGAGAAGGGGGGAGCCTTGCAGAATTTGCACCATCTGTTTGTGTTGCCCTTGTTATTTCATGTTTGCTTTGCTTGGTATTGTTGGTGTTATATCTTGAGGATCGCATGATTAAGGTGTGGCCACTCAGCCACAGTAAGTCTAAGAACTGGAGAGGAGTTTAAAATTCCTCTCTCCACCCCAGTTGACCAGGAAGGGTGGCAGGTGGATCTGCCCCTAGTCATAGCAGGACTGGGCAATAGAGAAATAGAGAAGTTGGAGAAAAGGGAAGAGATGTGTACTTGATAACTAGAATTGAGCAATTAAGAGCAGGGCCGTCCTTAGCCATAGGCAAAATAGGCAGCCGCCTAGGGTACCAAAAGGTCTGGGGGCACCAGACGGGAAGTAGCGAGCATGTAAGAGCAAGGCTGCTGGGTCCTAGAGAGAGCTGAATGCAGCACAGTCTGAAGGAGGGGATTGGCTGCTGGGAAGGGCTGGGAGAAGGAACTCACCTGCAGGGGTGGAAGCTTATATGGGCTCCAGCCGGTGCTCAAGCAGCAGGAATATTCAAAGCCGGGGATTGTGCTCCATCAATATTTGGAGCTGGGGTTTCTCCCCTGGCCCCTCCTCGGAGCTGCCCTGCCTGAAAGAAAACAGCCAGTGTCTCTCCCTTTGTTTGTGCTGCTTTTGCCTAAGGCTATAGAGATCAGTGGCAGGTAGGAGCACCCGGGGGAGGGGAAGAGGGAGAGAGGAGGGGAAGGAGGGGCACACATGCTTGGGAGCTCTCTCCCCCGCCCCCCAGCACCGGTGGCAGCAGCAGGGGTGGGGAGGCCACAATGATGGCAACCCCCTGCCCTGGTACCCATCATAGGGGAGGCGAGTGGGCTTTCTGGACCTGAGAGAGTCCCTAGGAGCATGTGCAGTGACCGTGGTTCAGAGTGAGTGTGCCACGGGGGTGGGGGGGAGGGGGAGAGGAGGGGTCCCTCTCCCTGGAGCTTGCTTCTGCCAGTAAGGAGGGGGGAGAGTCCTCTCTGGCCCTAGCCTGGGGCAGCCTGTCTGCATCCAAGTTCCTTATCCCCAGCCCTGCCCACCCCAGAGCCTGCGCCCCCAGTGCCCCAACCCTGAGCACCTGCTGCAGTGTGAACCCTCATCCCCAGCCCCATCCCAGAGCCCTCACTTGAGGGGAAAAACGTGCAACTTAAATTTGGTGGTCAGTTTTGGAGTATCATTGTGTTCAGCACAATACTTGATTATTTTACACCTTTAAAGTATACAGGTGTTACAAAGTGGGAATGTTCTTAATGTTTTCTCTGACTACTGTGTGGTGCCTCAGTTTCCCCTATGCATTTCTCAAGATCTAGATGGTGGGATAGGGTGTGATTGTTGTAGAGCCCTAGAGTGCCAGTGTGATGCCCTCTGCACAGAGAATGGCCGAAACCTGTCTCCGGGCAACTGATGCCTGGGCCACTCTCCTGCAAGGTGCCAACTGAAGGTGTTGGAGAACAAAGAGATCAGGTGGCCTCCTAATGCCTGGAAAAGAGACAAAGGCCAGAGGAGTGGTGTCAGTGCCTGTTTGGACTTCCAGGAAGTGCATGGTGTGGAAGGGGATGCTGGGATGCTTTGGAACTACTCCATACAAGCCAGTCAGGACTCTGGGGGAGCCTCCTCTCTCTGAGCAGACTGTCTCCAGAGCAAGACGCTTACACCTTCCTGGGTCTGACCTCAGAGCATTCAGCATATGCCCTTCCACACTGTGCGCTTTCCCGCAGCGAGTGTGCCCAGGCAGGTCCTGGGCAACCAGAGGTCCCTGCACCGCCAACTCTGCAGTCAGACGTGACTCTCAGCCAGCCAGTAAAACAGGTTTATTAGACGACAGGTTCACAGTCTAAAACAAAGCTTGTAGGTACAGAAAACAGGACCCCTCAGGTCCATCTTGGAGGTGGGGAGCCTAGACCAAGTTTCTGGCCTCTCCCCATTTCCCCAGCCAGCTCCAAACTGACACTCCCTCTCTAGCCTTGTGTCTCTTCTGGATCTCTTCTGATCTCTTTGTCCCCAGCACCTTCAATTGGCACCTTGCAGGGGAAACTGAGCACCCACACAGTATTCAGAGAAAACATTAAGAACATTCCCACTTTTCATAACAAGGTGCAACAAAATATAATACCGTATATTGAAGCAGGCAAGTGCTGCTTCTGACTTTCCACTTTTAATTGACCCCTTGTAATCTTGTGGTGCGACGCATTGTAGCTTCATTTTATATTCGGCTTACAGGGCGACAGCGGGGAGGTGGGGGCGGGCACCACCATTTTGGGCACCAACAAAAATTATACAAACTGCCGCCTATGCTCACCTGTGAGTGTGACTCTTTCCCCCGGCGTGAGGGCTGTCAGGGCTGTGTTGGGTGAGGTGCTGGGGGGAGGTGAGGCTGGCTGCCTACCTGCTGAGGAATGACAGTGAAAGTAACTCACTTCCTCGCAGGCAGCCAGGATTGGAATGGTCACAACATGGCTGGGCTGGGATAGCCAGATAGCATGTGTGAAAAATCAGGACAGGGGTTGGGGTAGGGTGAGCAGATGTCCCACTTTATAGGGACAGTCCCAATTTTTGGGTCTTTTTCTTATATAGGCTTCTACTTGCCCCCCACCTCCCATCCTGATTTTTCAAACTTGCTATCTGGCCACCCTAGGTGGGGTAATTGGTGCCCTATATAAGACAAAGCCCCAAATATCGAGACTGGCCCTATAAAATCAGGACATCTGGATCTGGTCACCTAGCTGGGAGCGCTATCTCTCCCCCAAACTGGCAGTGATCCATCTCATCCAGGGGGAGCTGCATAGGGCAGGATGAGCTGCTGTGGCTCCATGGGTGCCCCGTCCCTGAGATCAGATGCTGTGCTAACTTCACCATGGTCCGGTGGGCTGGCGGTGGTGCCCATTGGCGTGTGATCGGACCTGAGGGTTTGCTGCTGCTGTTGCCACTCTCTGCACCCCAAGATGTGGATTTTGGGTCCTGCAGTTTTCCACCTATCTCCTCCTCTACTGCAGCTGTTGAACCAGCAGGCTGGGGGGTGAGCCAAGCATGAAAGCAGTACTGTGTTGCCATTTTGATTGTCATTGAGACAAATTTGTTTGCCAAAATGCTTGCTAAGAATCCTGAATTCAGTTTCAAATATATATATTTTTTTTAAAAAAAAATCAATATCTTAGCCAAAAACAAAAATTAAGCTGTTGACAATTATTTGTGACAAGTTTGGTATGGGAAGGGAGTTGGGCCAGTTTTCATCAGAGAAACAAAAAATGTTGACTGACTTTCCTATAGCCTGTTACTGCTAAATAGAGCCCTCCAACAACTGTAATATGCTCATCTCCTTACTAGTGTATAGAGCAGGGTGGCAACCTACGGCACACGTGCCAAAGGTGGCACGCAAGCTGATTTTTGATGACACACAGTGGTGGGCTGAATGCTCAGCCCACCGCTGCTCTGGGATTCCGGCTGCTGCCCCATTGCCACTCGGGGTCTCAGCCAGCCCCACTCAGCACCCGCTGCTGGCCTGGAGACCCCCAAGGAACCCCAGGCTGGCAGCAGGCTGAGCAGGCGGACGGCTGAGACCGGGCTGAGCCACTCAACACCGCTGTCGGCTTGGGGTTCCATTCACTCAGCTGGCAACGGGCTGAAGGGACTAAATCAAATGAAATAGGAAAGCAAGAGCAACTAATGACAAAGTGCAAAGAACCTAGAGCAGTGGTCCCCAACCTTGGTGGCGGACGAGCATCCGCCGAAATGCTGCCGAAATTCGGTGGCAAGCAGTGTCATCCAGAGGCATTGGCGCCAAAAAATGCCGCCGAATTTCGGCGCAGACATTTCGGCAGATGCTCGTCCTCTGGCCAGTATGCAAAAAGGTGCACTGAGAAGCCCCCTGTGGGCACCATGGCGCCCGCGGGCACCACATTGTGGATCCCTGACCTAGAGAGCCTCTCTGAAGCATGGTGATCATTTTGATTTAAATGGACTTGAACTGTATGAAGAATTGAGTTGTTGCCACAATGCAAAATCAATGATGGACATTGTACAGTTTATTCATACCATCAAACTTGCAACTCATATTCTACTGACAATTCTGTAACAGTAGCATCAGGAGAACGGAGTTTCTCAAAACTAAAGCTCATTAAAAACTATCTCCATGCTCTACAATGAGTCAGGAACACTTGACTGGTCTTTGCTAATTCTTACAATCGAACAAGCCATCACTTTGTCTTTGTCATATGATGACATTCATTACTGATTTTTGCAGCCAAAAAAGCCAGACAGATTGCTTTTAATTAAAAAACTAATCCTTGTTTCAATACCTCTTCATATACATTTCCAATAAAAATGTTGACGAATTTAAAAAATTATATTATTGCATCATTCTGTCAAATCAGAATTTTTTCTATAATGCTACTTTTTAGTGCTAGTTCATCAGCATTACAGTGTGCTTAATTAAGTTAAACTGGTTTTATAACATGCCTGTGGCAAGTTTTCCAATACTGTAAGCTTATGTTTGTTTTTCTAAGAGCAAGACAGGCACAGGGGCACCAGTTTAATAATCTCGCCTAGGGCACCATAAATCCTAAGGACGGCCCTGATTAAGAGCATAGATCATGAACCAGGCAGCAACTCAAACCTACGCCTAGCGCAAGTTGCAAGCCTTGAGAAAGGACTTCCAGGTAGAAAAGGAAGCACTGGCTAAGCAAGTACCGGTCCTTCAGGAACTTGTCAAAATTTAACCAGTTGTGCTCAGCATATGCTGTAACAGCAGTATGTTTGCCACAAAAGGAAAGTGAATAGTTAAACGCCAATGGGCCATGTGTTTCTGCTCAGGTGGCAAGCCTCACAGGGGAGGACTCGGGTAGTCTTGTGAGTAAGAATGTTTAAGGAGAGAGACCAGGAAGTGTGGGGGCTAGTTGAGAAGCCCACCCTCCTAGCTAAACTGATAATGGAATAAGCTGGTGCCCATGGAAGGGACAGTTCAGCAAGGAAAGCAGGATCGGGCCCAGGCGGGCAGACGACAGATAGAGAGATTGGAAAACAGGTTGGAAAATTTTAAGGGCATAGTGGAAAGAAGGAGTAAGTAAGTATAAGCATGGGGATTTCAGATACCCAGGACAATACTTGAAATGGTGATTTGAGTTGATGAAAGTGGCCATTGAGAGACAAGCAAGTGATTTAAGGAAAGAGTGAGAAGTTAACTCTGTAGTTGCTGGAGGGAACAGCAATTGAACTTTGTAAAAATGCTAAAGAGGAAAGTTCTTGGTGTCGTTGAAATGTTTTGTAAATAAATCCAGGCAAAAAATTATTTGATTGCAATCATTTGGCTAAAGAAATGTATACAGTGCTATGTAATTAAAACCCTATTAGGCTCTAAGGGGCACTATAAGAATCAGATCTTTGTGTGTTTGAAAGCAGGAGTTAGAAGTAAAAGGCAATCAAAATTCTGATAAAGTTAATTATGTCCCTTTTAAAGTAAGAATCCTTAAGCTGTGGATAGCTTTGGATCCAGAAGCAAGCCAGACAGCATCTGTATTAATGCAAATTATCTAACTGATAAGGTAGGAGCCACTGAAACCTGGGCTGCCTATGAAACAAATACAAGAAAATATGAGGTAATTCCTCTGTTTTGCCTGAAATCAACAAGGGTATTTGTATATTTTAAGCAATGATTGACTACCCAGAAAGGGTAGACCTCTGGTTTTTGTCTTTCAGATAATCAGAGAAAACCGATGCCAATTGAACAGCATTCAACGTATCATGCATTTACTGGCACAATAGGAATTATGTTCTGTGTTCTATGTCCTGTCTTGTGGTGTTTGTCTCGTGGCCAGAATTGTTGTATTTAATATTTTTATAGGATAGTCTAGTTTAAAATCAAACAAAAAGGTTAAATTAAAATGCAGATACTTGTTTTATTCAACTTGAAATACAAAGTGTTCTGATAAATCGGGAAAATGTGATATACTAAAGTCTAATACATTTGCTTCAGTAAGAAAAGAAACTTCATTGGCCAGATCTTTTAACTGAAAAAAAATTATTGTTAAAATTTGCATACCAACAGTCTTTGGAAGCAAGGACATGAAAGGTTAACCCACTCCCCATATTGCACATGGGATCCTTCTGGCTACCTCAGATTTCTAGCCTGAGGGCTGGGGAGGGTGGGAAGCTATTGAACACCAGAGGTTATACTGAGTGGACTCCTCAAAAATGGGCGTGCTTGTCCTGGCTGGTTGCTCCAAAGCTCTGTAATAAAGTTAGTTTACTGGAAGGGTATATGTAGCATACATTGAATAATAAGGCTAATGTACTGTATAATGGCAATGTTTGTGTGTTCATGGTTGGGAAAAGGTGTATGAGTGAAGAGTGGAAGTTTCCTTTGTAGGTTAAAAGAAGCCAAGAAGGAGAGAAGGAAAAAGAACAGACCGAATTAACTGGGGAAAAAAATAGCTAGTATGCTCAGTCTAAAGATAAGACACTGGCCCCATTCAAGGACACTGCTCACAGCTAAGACTTGGCTGACAACCAAGAAAAGGGGAGAGCTTGAATGAGCCCAAGCAGCTATGAGATCTGCAAAACACTGCCAGGCACTAATGAAATGTGTTAGGTTTCTTTTCTCACAGGTAAAGAAGCGCTACCCAAAGACCCTAGCAGCCCTGCCACTCCTTGGAACCAGGAGAATGGATCTATGTAAAGATCCATCAGCGAAAGACTGCTTTGGCTGCATGCTGGAAAGGCCCTTTCCAAGTCCTGTTAACCACCAACACTGCCATGAAGTGCCAAGGACCGACTGCCTGGACCCATGATTCTCACCACAAAAAGACCCCTCCATCTCGGGAGGATTCTCCAACTGATGATCAGCATATTTCTCCTTCTAGCTCTGCTTTGCCTTCTGGAAGCAGAGAAAAAGGACAAGGTGAAGTGCTAGTAACCTCTCCCTTGTCTACTGACAAACCTACTGTGCCTTTGGATTTTTCTAGAAGAAGCAAAACCGTTACAGGATGATGTGCTGGTAACCTCTCCCCTGTATGATGCTGAATCACGATTGCTTCAGGAAAGAAGGAACACTCGCTCCACTGAAATTGCCAAAGTCCAGGAATTCCTGACTAGAAAGGACGTTAAGAACTGACCCTGGTGAAGAAACAAAGAATTATACACTGGCAGGAAGAAATTTGTGGGACCCATGCTTGGGAATGTGGTATAGTTGGATTTTGGGGTTTATTCTACAGGCTGCGCCCTGTGGTTTGGATAAATCCCTCAGCATGTATTGTCCTCCCTAACTGGATTGTAAATGACAAGTACCAAGGCACCTTGTTGCCACTGCCCCTGCCATCTCCTCCATTACACTATTACCCCTGTAATACATCCAAATACAGACAATGCCATCTATTTGATAAAACCAATGGCCAAGGCCCACACACTTTTGTGATTTATTTAAAGATTATTTGGAAAAAAAATTAAGTTCAGGATATCCCATATAAGCAAACAATTGAGTGGAGAATAAATGGATCAGTGGAAATAGAAATCTATGATATCACTACAAATGAACCCCAAGAATCTGTAATTGAAATTGATGAGTTCAATAGTGAAGTAGATATGATGGCTGTTCCTGGAATTTGTACTGTGTTACATGAAAGAGGCCCTTATTGTTATTTGGTTACCCAATTAGTGACGAATTAAACAAATACCCAAAGAGTATGTTCTGCCACAGGAAGTTTCACCTGTATATAAATTATTCCAGTGATTAATAATCTAACCTGTACCTTATTGCAATACACCCCCTCTTATGCTATTAACATTATTGCTTCCCGAAAGTATATAAAGGTATAAAACCAACAAATGTGGTATAGTCCTACACCAAAGAGAGATGTATTGGGATATCGATGGACTGTAATTAATACTACGCTAGAGACTGTCAAGTTTACATTGCCCTTATCCAGTTTCCAGATCACCTCTACATACCCAGATTGCTCACAGGGGGCTGCCATTAGATTAGCACAACAGAGGGCCTGGATTATTTCCTCTGGAAGAAGAGGGACTTGACCAGATCCCTATGGGATGGGGCCAATAGTGCAGCAGCCATTTGGAATATTCTTAAAAGCCAAGAGCATGATGAGAAATTGGACCAACTAGAAAAGGCCACTAGCCTTATCTCTGGGGCTCAGCTAGTCCAAGTACAGGTTGGAGTTGGTGAGTTACATGTCATTTCCGCCCTTAGTTCTATGACCCAGAAGTTGCTGACAGAGATGGTATTGAATATCACTGAGGCTGGGAACGCATTGCAGTGGGATCTAGCATGTTCAGAAATTCAGGATTTCCTCAATACCAGCTGATGGCCATTCGGAGTGATCTTGAGCACTAGGCTTGGCCCACTGCCCTTACAGACACATCAGGAGTACCATCTGATCTGTGGCCATGGAGACATACTTGGAGACTTTCTGGGTGGAAATGTGGACACCCACAGTGCTCCTTCCAAGCTTATGGACCAGTTAAGGGGGTGTGGGCTCCCACATACTGAATCCTGCCGGGTCCACGGGGAGGATGCATGTGGGATTGGGTGATTCACCAAGATATCTGGGAAGTGAGACCACCTGATATGCCTAATCGATTTTTAGTTAGTGCCCCTGGGATTATACCCGACATTTGGATCGGGTTAGGGAATCAGTGGACATTTTGGCCATTAGAAACACCACCACCACCACCCAGCTTCAATGTGTACGTAAACTGAAGCCAGGGGAAGTTCTCACAGTTCATGATAACGTTTTGCTGGAAGAGTAGAGGACAAGGAACTACCCTGACAGGACACCTACTTCTTCAAGCTAACGATAGCTGTGTGTATGTTAAAGCCACCACATTGCGAGAAATACATGTTAATCTTACCACTGCTGCAGATCATATTATTTACTGGCCTGCAGATAGAATGTTGCAGGTAGCTCTTGGGTTTCAGGGATCCTTTAATTGGACTAGAGTAGTGCTCGATCAGTTTCATAATCTGCATTCATTGTTACCAGAGGTTCAAAGAATTTCTGAATTACAAGGACAAATTCATATGCCCCTGGCACCATTGTCCCCGCCCCACAGCTGCTCCGCCCCACCCCCAGCTTTCCCTGGTATAGCTCCCAGCAGCTCCCATGCCCATCCCTGAGCAGCCTGTGCCCAGCCACGCAGACAGCATGTGATGCACCCTGCAGAACCATTGTCAGGTGCACAGGGACAGCCGGTTTCTTCCCCACGCAACGACCGTCCCAACATTTAAATGAGCTATGGGGAGAGACTGACTATGGGTGTCTGCCTGTGCCTGATGCGCCAGGCCCTGGTAAAGCCTGGTGTTCTCGTATGTATGTGCCCAGTATACTCCAAGCTCGGGGTGCCGGGCTCTGTCTGTCTGTACCCAATGCCCCCTGAACTGAGAGCATCAGGCCCCATCTGTCTGTCTGTTCCCAATTCCCCCTGAGCTCACTGCCCCAGGTCCTGTCTGACTGTCTGTGCCTGATGCACCCTGAGCTGAGGGCGTCAGGCCCCATCTGTCTGTCTGTTCCCAATGCCCCCTGAGCTCAGGGCACCAGGCCCTGTCTGTCTATGCCCAATGCCCCCTGAGCTCAGGGTGCCAGGCCCTCTCTGTCTGTGCAGCAGCCAGCCCGGGGCCCCAGTAAATGATCATTACAGTTTCCAGTGTGTAGCTAAAGTGCAGAACTGAGTACAGCTGCATGGTGGTGCCTTGCTTAATGAAAAGGAATGGGCCGGGTTACAGATACAGATACAGACACAGAGAGCTTCCCTCTAACCTTTCCAAATTCATGCCCCGCTCTGTCCTGGCCCCTCAGTCCTGCCCCGCCTACTCCTTGTGCTGTATAAACACCTTGTGGTAATATTACACAGCTAGACACAGAAATGGCAGCTGTGTCCAGACACGAGCCCTCTTGCACATTTCACAGTGGATGATGTTGGGAAACAACCACATTATTTCCCCTTCTCTTTGCCTTAGTAGCATATTGGCAGCTGAAAGATGGGTTTTTGCCATTTTCCGAGTTCTTGTAATTCCCACAGCCTTCCACAAGGTGTCACTGGCTCCCTGCTCCTTGAAATGCTCCACTCACCTCCTCTGTAGTAGGGGGACTATATGTCCTGTTTTGGCAGGGACAGGCCCCTTTTTCAGTTCTGTTCAGGCCGTCCCTACTTTTTTCACTAAAACTGGACATTTGCCCTGATTTGTGCAGGAAGCGCTGCCTTCAGAGCTGTCCCCCCGGGCAGCAGTCCCCACTTTCTGATGGGGGTTAGTGGCAGTGCTCTGATTTGTAAACGCTGATTTTTTTCTGGTTAGCTGAGCTGCAGCTGCAGGCTGAAAACAGCGTGATGATCTCTTCCCAGCTCCAATGTTTGCCTCGCTTGAGAGCCTGAGTGTTGAGACAGCGTGAAATAGGAAGGGTTTTTAATTGCACATTTTGTTTTAGCTAAGAGTCCCCCTGAGCCAAACAGGCTGCCTGCTGTAGTTTGTGTGTGGTCATTTTTTGCTGGAAAAATGTCTAGAAAACATCTGTGTAATTGTAATGAAGACCTCCAAAAACAGTTCAAGTTTTTTAAAAAAAGACAGATCAACACTGGACAACAGCAAAGTTGTATGTGAAACATGTGGCGCACATTTCTCCATTGCCAACGGCAGTCGAAACTACATTAGCCAGCACCTTCAAGGCAAGAAACACAGAGATGCCAGTAAAAGTAAACGTTTAACACCAAGTGTTTCAGGATTTTTTCTGAGGCAAGACACAGAATCTGAATAAGTTTTTGCCAGTAAGGGAGTGTTTGCTTACCACTCAGTGCGGCACACACACAGTTTCCGCTTTAGTGACTGTACATCACAATTAATTAGGAAACTAGGCCAGTCTAAGTTTTCATCTGCACGCACAAAATCTGAGGCAATTGCTTGCAACGTCTTAGCCCTTTATCCATTGAAAAAAATGCCGCTTGAGTTGGACAAGTGTTCCTTTATTGCGCTTGCCCACTTTATTGCGCTTGCCTACATGCTTCCCAAGATATACAAACAGGGCAACTCAGGCAAACCCATCACAGCTGGCCAGGGCACTCTTACTGAAGAAATATCGGGATTCATAGAAACCATCCTCAAAGCACTTACCACACAAAATAACTGTGAGAGCCATAGGACAATGGAACAGGCTGCCTAGGAAGGTTGTGAAATCTCCTTCACTGGAGGTTTTCAGACAGAAGCTGGAGCCACCTGGCTGCATGAGCGATGAGTGGAGCCCCCCTTTGGGGATACTAGCCCAGGCTCCACCTCTTCCATCCCATTCCCATGGCTGGAGCCCTGAGACCTTCTCCCTGTCCCCTCCCCCGTGGCGGGCATAGTGCGAGAAACTGCTATCTATAGACATTTGCTACGTCAGCTAGCATTTTTTACAATTTCTTACATATGAGTTATTTCTATGGGTAGCAAATTCCTACAGGTAGCAATTTCTCACACTACACCAGAGCCCCAGACCCATCCCCTGGAGGAGCCCCAAGACACCTCTCTCAGCTGGAGGAGTCCGCTCATGCCTGGAGGACCCCACCAACTGGAGGAGCCTGGGGCTGGCCAAAGCCTCAAGCCCCCCTGTGACATTCTATACCTTGGGGAGCATCCTGGAACCCCCACATTCCCCGTTTTCATATAATTGTGATCTTACATATAAAGCATGTCTTGTAAGGTATCAGGGGAAAAGTTATAACCGGCTGAAAGTCATTTCTCTATCCATATATGTATATCTTTAATGCATATGAAGTTATGAGAATTGTATTGTATGATTGTCACTAAAACATGTTGTAAATTGGGGAATCAGACAGGTATTAGCTCCCCAGAGGCAACAACAAGGAAAGTAACCAGGCGGGTGTCAATCAACCATCAAGAGCCATTGCCCAGCAAGGGAGCTACAATTCAATGATTGACCTGCATAAGGCTACACCAGGGGAATTGCTCAACCTTGCCTGGGAACTCAGCAATGCCCCAGACATGCCTGGACTTGGGTTTCCCAAGCACATGGACTGAGGGTATAAAAAAGATACAGAAGCCATGTTCTGGGCCCTTCTTCTGCCCCTGCCTATGCTGCAAGCACCTAAAACACTGAGAAGAAGACAAGACTCCAACAGAGGAGACTGGTCCAGATTTAAGGACTATATTAATGACCTCTATATTAAGGACTGCAGTATCCAGTGGGGTGAGAAAAATTGCTTAATCTAGATGTTGTCCAGTCCAATAGGGTTGAGAGTTTAGACTATGTGCTTATATTTTATTTCTTTTGGTAACTAACTGACTTTTTGCCTATCACTTAATATCACTTAAAATCCATCTTTTATAGTCAATAAATGTGTTTAATTGTTTATCTTTACCAGTGTGTTTCTATGAAGTGTGGAGTAAATCTGCTCAGGTTTGATAAAGGCTGGTGTATGTCCACTTCCCATTGTTGAAGTGGTGAACCAATTAATAAATTTGCACTGCCCATCTTGAGCAATGCAAGACGGTATATTCCTGAGGTAGAGTGCCAAGAGCTGGGGGGATTTGGCTGGTGCCTTTCTCTGTGTGATTCATGAGTGGCTCTGGGAGCATTCATGCAATCTAGTTGAATGTGGCACTCCACATGCGGTTGTGGTGAGTGATCACAGCACCTGGAGGGGGTTGCTGCTTGTCACTAGCAAAGCATTGTGAGAGACAGCCCAGACTGGAGAGATTTAAGGGGTCCTCCAGGCCCAGGCTGTGGGATCCCCTCACACACAGCCCCCACCTGCTCAGAGGAGTCCAGGGCCAGCTGCAGCCTCATCATACTGCACCTTCTCTTCCCAGACCCCAAGCCACCCGCAGAAAGCGTCTCTCAGGCTTTTCTCCAGAAGAAGCTTTTGATAAGCCTCATGCAGGTTCTGGGGTGGCTGTGGAGGCAGTATGTGCTACTCAGGTTCCTGGGTTCATCAATGATGAACCCAGGAAGCTAAATAGCACATACCACCTCCTCAGCCACCCTGGAATCTGCATAGGACATAATAAATCAAAAACTTCCCCCCAGAACCCCACAGCCGGGGGTTCAGTGGCCACGGCAGCACCAGGGGAGACGGAGCCTGCGCTGGCCTATTATACCCACCACCCATGGCTGGCTATCTTTCTGATTCCCTTCGTAACATTACTATAGAATTCCTCAGTATCTTCATTGATGCATTGCTCATTCACATATTCCTCACTTTTACTTATTAAGAACTTCCAAATTGCCTATTTAGTGGGGATATTATTCTTGCCTTCAATATTTCCTTGATCTGTAATTAATGTCCGGAAGTGGTCACTATCCAGTCCTTCCTCTCTGTACTTTTCCCTGCTGCATTCACTTGCTATGGTGCTAGAAGTTCTTCCCAGCTCCAGACATAAGAAACTTCTGTCTGCCATATTGAACCAGGTAGGACACCATCATTTCATGTCACTAAGTTATTCTCTTCAAGAAATTTCTGTAAGTATTTTCCACTGTTATCATTTTCCTTACTTTCCCGCAATCTCCTGGGACTACTCAGATCAGCACACATAATGAACAGGCATGTGACATCTGTAATCAATTCTTTCAGGTCCATAGCCTAGTTCCTGCATGGGCTATTGTGATACCCATGGGGTACAATCTGGTCTGTGGGTCTGCTGTGTCTCCTTTTACTTTCTGGATCAGTGTACCTCTCATACTGCTCTGCTAGTGACAAGCAACTCCTTCAGGCTTCACTCTCACACAGCCGTTAGCATGTGAAGGCCAAAGTTACATGCAGGCTCTCACAGCCTCTCATGAACTATACACAGGAAGACACCAACAAATCCTCCCGGCCACAGCCTTACACCCCAGAATTGTACCATCTTACCTTGCCCAAGACCTTCTCTTGAACAATGCACGCTCATTAATTAGTTTGGCACTTCTTCAAAGGACAGTGGACATGCACCAGCCTTTGCAATCTGAGCACATTCCCCAAGCACTTTAAACAAACTTGCTAGTAAGGATAAAACATAAAAATAAGTTTATTAAGTGCAGAAAGCTAGATTTTAAGTGTTAGGCACAAAGGTCAGAGATAGTTATCTTAAAAACATAGAAAGTAAACCTGGTTTCTAAATCCTAAACTTGTAGTCTGAGTAAGAGTTGAATTGAACAGCTTTTCTCACCCTGACTGATGGTACAATCCCATTACAGTTCCTCAATACACAGACTGGACTCCCTTTCCAGTCTGGGACCACTCTTCCCCAGTTCAAACTCTTTATCTGACAGACATTCTTCCAGGTATTGATTTGTGCGGGGGGAGAAAGGCCAAGTGATGATGTCACTTCCACTCTGTGACACAGCCCAGAAAGGGTTACACAACTAGCAAGCTAATTGTCCCAAATTCAGCCTTTAGAGACATTTTAGAGAAGAATATAAATGGTAATTAGGGCCATTCCTTATAAATAGTTAACAGCCACGTTACATGAACTAAGGCTTTGAAATGCAAACCTGTATTGTTAGAGAATTAGAGGTAAAACTAATTATATGTGTTTACTTATGTCTTGTTAATGTTAACCATGTAAACAGACATTTCCTAGCTATTGATTCAGAGATCAAAAGCTTAAGCTTCATTCAGGAGAAGTTTGAGTCATAAGATTGAGGTCCAATCTGGACCACCCTGATATTAAATAATATTTGGACATTGGATTTATAAACTGATGAACTGATTCTGAAAAGGATTCACTGCAACCCTAAAGCTCACCATCTCTACTATGAAACTGACGTAAGGACTCTATTCAAGTCTGCATGTGTAATGATCTTTTAACCAATACTCTCTCTCTCTTTTTTTTTTTTTAATAAATCTTAGTTAATAAGAATTGGCTGTAAGTGTTTATTAGGGTAAGATCTGAAATATTCATTGACCTGGGAGGTAATGCATCTGATCCTTTAGGGTTGGTACAACTTTTTATCTGATGAACAAGGTTTTCAATAATCCTCCTCATATCTGACTTGGCTGTCTGGATGGAAGCACACAGCTGGGTTGCTTTAAAGGAACTGTATTTTTGCCTTCTGGGTAAGCAATAAAGCATTGTGGAAGCTGTTTTTATTGGTGGCAATAACCATCAGTATTTAATTGCTGACAATAACCATCAGTTTGGGGGATTCTTTGCTATTTGCCCTAACTGAGCAATCTCAGTGTGACTCCTCTGGGACACCAGTCACACCCTGTTTTATACTTCCCCAGCTTGCTGGAAAGATCTTTGCTGTGAAGTGGGGATCAGGCAGTCCCCATTGGTCAAGCAGTCTCCATTGCATATGTGCCTTTTCTAAAAGGTCTCTCGGATAGTGGATTATTTTTCTGAGGGGTGTTGATGAGTCATTAACATTATCTAGCTATTCATAGAATCATAGATTATTAGAGCTGGAAGGGACCTCAGGAGATCATATAGTCTAACCCCCTGCTCAAAGCAGGACCAATCCCCAAAAGGCCCCCTCAAGGATCAAGCTCACAACCCTGGGGTTAGCAGGCTAATGCACAAACCACTGAACTATCCCAAGCATGTCTTGATAGCTCTTCCTTTGTTGTAACAGAAAGGCTGGCTGTGGGTGTTCCCAACTTCACAACCTATTTCAGTAACACATATAGAAATACTTCATAACTTCGCAGACCATGCTAATTCATACAATCCAACAGGTTATTAATGTTCAACAGATCAAGACTTTGAAAATGATACCTCACGAGGTTTACTTTGTAGAAAACATATCATAATCATATCACCATGGTGAATATGGAGGTTCTAGGGTGCTACTTTGAGGTACAGAATGTCACACAAATCCACTTATCATTCATACTAAGATAAACACTTATTTTCTGCTGATTATTAACTGGTCAATTATCAATTATATTTGGAGACAGATTCACAAAGGAATTTCAGCGTGGCACTGCTCAGAAAGGGGATTCTTTCACTCTCTCATATTGAAGCTGTTCCAGGGTGGATAAACAATGGAAAACACATTGGGCTAGAGAGAAAACAAGCATAAGAATGACTGTGTAGCCTAGTGGTTGGTACACTCAGCGAAGAAGTGGGAGACCTGGGATCCAGACACTCTGCTCTGATGACCTTTTAAATTATTTCTCCACAGTGGCACAGCTTCAGTAGGAGTGATTGGTTTTTTTTCCCCACATAAGGGTATTCTCAAACTCAGTGATTACAATACCCATGTAGAAGGTGGCAGATCCTAATTCTCCTTCCCCCTCTCAGGTGGAAAGGGGAGTTGAACTAGGGATCTCCCATGCCTTAGGGGAGTACCCTAGCCACTGGGCTAAAAGTTACAAGTAAGGGCCTCTACCCCCTTCCCTGTAGTTGTTTTGTGTTAGGTTGGTTAAAAGGGGCCCAATCTGGTAGGCAAGCTTTGAACATGCTTACCAGATCAAGCCCCCAGGCCAGTTCATGCATTGCACTTAGACTTAGGCATCCAAACACCTGGCATGGTGCTGCAGTGTGCAGGCTCGGAAGCAGGAACATAGGTACCTAGGGAATTTTTACTGGAAAAATTCAGGTGCCAGGTGAGTTAAGGTACCTTCAGGGTTCAGGAGCAGCTGAGCAGAGGTTTGGTGACTCTCAGTGTGGCCTGATTCTGGGATTTAGTCGCTTAAAGTGGCAATTAGATGCCTATGTCCCTTTGTGAATCCAGCCCACACTGATTATCAGTCTCCTTTACTAAGATTGGCTGTTGCTGCTGGTTATTGGTTACTATGGATTACTGTTTGCTTACTACCAATTCTGATCAGCTCTTGTTAATACTGATATCTACAGCTAACTATTATTGCTATCCAGTTATAGATTGCTATGCTAATTGCTTTCTGATTATTGTTTACTAGCAATTATTTTGATCAATAATTAAACAATTACTGATTTTTTGTTACTGATTGCTGATTATTTACATTGATCACTGCTATTATAACCTAGTAATGCTCAATTATTGTTGTTCACGAATACGCTGGATCACTGATTAGTGATTATTATAAGTGACTATTAAAATGATTGCTTGCTGATTGCTGTGATGTTATACTGATTATTGTAATTGATTATTACTGTTACTGATTGTTATGATGGATGATTGATTACTCCTGACTCTAGTTGATAATGGTTACTATTATCAGTCACTAAGTGCTGTGATGGGGCACATCACTAATTACTCTGGTTAATTATTAATTGCTGTTGATTGCTGGTTGATTAGATAGTGGCTGATTCTTGATGATTAAATGATTGTTGATGGCTATTATAAATGTCTGTGGCAGGGTGTTGATTACCAATGTCTCAAATTGATTACTGATTGCTATGGATGGCTGATTGCTGTAATGTACAGCAAATTATTGGTGACCTATAGAGGGTTGGTTACTGATAGGGGCTGTTAGTGGTTGATGATTGGTTACTGATTGCTGGGGATTGGCCCCTGGGGTTGTTAGTGGTTCGTGATGGGTTCCTGAATGTTGGGAACTGGCCATTGGGGCTGTTAGCGGTTGGTGATCGGTTACTGATTGCTGAGGACTGGCCATTGGGGCTGTTATTGGTTGACAGTCGGTTACTGATTGGCTGTTGGGGCTGTTAGTGGTTGGTTGTCGGTTACTGATTGTTGGGGACTTGCTGTTTGGGCTGTTAGTGGTCGGTTAGTGATTGGCCATTGGAGCTGTTAGTGATCGGTTAGTAGTGATTGGGTACTGGCCGTTGGGGCTATTAGCGGTTGGTTGTCGGTTAGTGATTGCTGGGGACTGGCCATTGGAGCTGTTATTGGTTGATGATAGGTTACTGATGGTTGGGGAGTGGCTGTTGGAGCTGTTAGTGGTTGGTTGTTGGTTATTGATCATTGGGGACTGGCCACTGGGGCTCTTAAAGATCGGTTAGTGATGATTGGGGATTGGTCGCTGAGACTGTTACAGGTGGTGATTGGTTACTGATTGCTTGGGCCTGGCCGTTGGGGCTGTTAGCAGTTGGTTGTTGGTTACTGATTGCTGGGGAGTGGCCGCTGGGGCTCTTAGTGATGGTTGGGCATGGGCCGTTGGGGCTGTTAGTGGTTGGTGATCACTTACTGATTGCTGGGGACTGGCCACTGGGGCTGTTACTGATCGGTTAGTGATGATCGGGGATTGGCCGCTGAGACTGTTACAGGTGGTGATTGCTTACTGATTGCTTGGGCCTAGCTGTTGGGGCTGTTAGCGGTTGGCTGTTGGTTACTGATTGCTGGGGAGTGGCTGCTGGGGCTCTTAGTGATGGTTGGGGATGAGCCGTTGGGGCTGTTAGTGGTTGGTAATCACTTACTGATTGCTGGAGACTGGCCACTGGGGCTGTTAGCAGTTGCTTGTCAGTTACTGATTGCTGGGGACTGGCCGTTGGGGCTATCAGTGATCGGTTAGTGATGGTTGGGGACTGGCTGTTGGGGCTGTTAGTAATCAATTAGTGATGGTTAGGGACTAGTTGTTGGGTCTGTTATAGTTGGTTGTCGGTTACTGATTGCTTGGGGCTGTTGGTGATCAGTTAGTGATTGGCCGTTGGGGCTGTTACAGTTGGTTGTCAGTTAGTGGTGGTTGGGGACTGGCAGTTGGGGCTGTTAGTGATCTGTTAGTGATGGTTGGGGACTGGCCATTGGGGTTGTTAGTGGTTGGTGATCACTTACTGATGGCTGGGGACTGGCCATTGGAGCTGTTATTGGTTGATGATAGGTTACTCATGGTTGGGGAGTGGCTGTTGGAGCTGACAGTGATCGGTTAGTGATGGTTGGGGACTGGCCGTTGGGGTTGTTGGTGATCAGTTAGTGATAGTTGGCGACTGGCCATTGGGGCTGTTAGTGATCGGTTAGTGATGGTTGGGGACTGGCTGTTGGGGCTGTTATAGTTGGTTGTTGGTTACTGATTGCTTGGGGCTGTTGGTGATTGGTTAGTGATGGTTGGGGATTGGCCGTTGGGGCTGTTTCAGTTGGTTGTCAGTTACTGATTGCTTGGCATTGGCCGTTGGGGCTGTTGGTGATCAGTTTGTGATGGTTGAGATTAGCCGTTGGCACTGTTGGTTGTCAGTTACTGATTGCTTGGGACTGGCCGTTCGGGCTGTTAGCGGTTGGTTGTCGGTTACTGATTGTTGGGGACTGGCTGTTGACGATCGGTTAGTGACGGCTGGGGACTGGCCGTTGGGGCTGTTAGCGGTTGGTTACTGATTGTTGGGGTCTGGCTGTTGACGATCGGTTAGTGACGGCTGGGGACTGGCCGTTGGGGCTGTTAGCGGTTGGTTGTCAGTTACTGATTGTTGGGGTCTGGCTGTTGATGATCGGTTAGTGACGGCTGGGGACTGGCCGTTGGGGCTGTTAGCGTTTGGTTACTGATTGTTGGGGACTGGCTGTTGATGATCGGTTAGTGACGGCTGGGGACTGGCCGTTGGGGCTGTTAGCGTTTGGTTACTGATTGTTGGGGACTGGCTGTTGATGATCGGTTAGTGACGGCTGGGGACTGGCCGTTGGGGCTGTTAGCGTTTGGTTACTGATTGTTGGGGACTGGCTGTTGACGATCGGTTAGTGACGGCTGGGGACTGGCCGTTGGGGCTGTTAGCGGTTAGTTACTGATTGTTGGGGTCTGGCTGTTGACGATCGGTTAGTGACGGCTGGGGACTGGCCGTTGGGGCTGTTAGCGTTTGGTTACTGATTGTTGGGGACTGGCTGTTGACGATCGGTTAGTGACGGCTGGGGACTGGCCGTTGGGGCTGTTAGCGGTCAGTTACTGATTGTTGGGGTCTGGCTGTTGACGATCGGTTAGTGACGGCTGGGGACTGGCCGTTGGGGCTGTTAGCGGTTGGTTACTGATTGTTGGGGTCTGGCTGTTGACGATCGGTTAGTGACGGCTGGGGACTGGCCGTTGGGGCTGTTAGCTGTCGGTTACTGATTGTTGGGGTCTGGCTGTTGACGATCGGTTAGTGACGGCTGGGGACTGGCCGTTGGGGCTGTTAGCGTTTGGTTACTGATTGTTGGGGACTGGCTGTTGACGATCGGTTAGTGACGGCTGGGGACTGGCCGTTGGGGCTGTTAGCGGTTGGTTACTGATTGTTGGGGTCTGGCTGTTGACGATCGGTTAGTGACGGCTGGGGACTGGCCGTTGGGGCTGTTAGCGGTTGGTTACTGATTGTTGGGGTCTGGCTGTTGACGATCGGTTAGTGACGGCTGGGGACTGGCCGTTGGGGCTGTTAGCGGTTGGTTACTGATTGTTGGGGTCTGGCTGTTGACGATCGGTTAGTGACGGCTGGGGACTGGCCGTTGGGGCTGTTAGCGGTTGGTTGTCAGTTACTGATTGTTGGGGTCTGGCTGTTGATGATCGGTTAGTGACGGCTGGGGACTGGCCGTTGGGGCTGTTAGCGTTTGGTTACTGATTGTTGGGGACTGGCTGTTGACGATCGGTTAGTGACGGCTGGGGACTGGCCGTTGGGGCTGTTAGCGGTTGGTTACTGATTGTTGGGGTCTGGCTGTTGACGATCGGTTAGTGACGGCTGGGGACTGGCCGTTGGGGCTGTTAGCGTTTGGTTACTGATTGTTGGGGACTGGCTGTTGACGATCGGTTAGTGACGGCTGGGGACTGGCCGTTGGGGCTGTTAGCGGTTGGTTACTGATTGTTGGGGTCTGGCTGTTGACGATCGGTTAGTGACGGCTGGGGACTGGCCGTTGGGGCTGTTAGCGGTTGGTTACTGATTGCTGGGGACTGGCCGTTGGGGCTGTTAGCGTTTGGTTACTGATTGTTGGGGACTGGCTGTTGACGATCGGTTAGTGACGGCTGGGGACTGGCCGTTGGGGCTGTTAGCGGTTGGTTACTGATTGTTGGGGTCTGGCTGTTGACGATCGGTTAGTGACGGCTGGGGACTGGCCGTTGGGGCTGTTAGCGGTTGGTTGTCAGTTACTGATTGTTGGGGTCTGGCTGTTGATGATCGGTTAGTGACGGCTGGGGACTGGCCGTTGGGGCTGTTAGCGTTTAGTTACTGATTGTTGGGGACTGGCTGTTGACGATCGGTTAGTGACGGCTGGGGACTGGTCGTTGGGGCTGTTAGCGGTTGGTTGTCAGTTACTGATTGTTGGGGTCTGGCTGTTGACGATCGGTTAGTGACGGCTGGGGACTGGCCGTTGGGGCTGTTACAGTCGGTCGTCAGCTACTGGTGACCGGTGGCCGTTTATCGGCACCAGACAGACACTGATTATCGCTTATTACCAGCTGGCCTCCGATTAGCGCTTAGTCACGGTGCAGCCGGGGACGAGGCTGATAACGCGCCTCCACCACCGTCCTGCCCGCTTCAGCTCACTCCCCAGCCCAGGGACAGGGTGGCTACTGCGCATGTCCACAGCCGTCCCTCAGCTAGTCGAGCTCCGCTTTTACGCGCAGAGCGAACTAGGGGCCAAGCTCTGTCCGGCTCCCTGGCGCCGGAAGCGGGGCTGCCCCTAGTCACGTGGGCACGGGTGCTCACGCTCGGAAGTGTTGCTAGGGGGAAGGGCTGGTTGGGCTGTCGGCGGAGTGGTTTTGCTGAGACACTGGCCGGATGTGAAGGGTAGAGGGGAGCGAGCTGGTGGTGGCCCGGTGAGTTCCCCACTGCCCCCGGGGATGAACACCCCTCCCTGGGAGAGAGTGGACTCGTCCGCGCTCCATTCGCACAGCCGGCGGGCGAGACCATTTGTGCTCCCGGGGAGGATGGGGGAGCCCATTATGTTGGGGAGATGGGGGGATTATGATGTGTCGAGGGTGATTGGGGCGGGGAGTGGATGGAGATGGGGGATACTACTGTGTGGACCCTGGGGGGGGATGTGGTTGCAGATGGGGGGAGACCACTGTGCATGAGGGACAGGAAGGGGCTGGGGGGGGACTATCATATGCACCCTGTGGGGGTGGAGATGGGGTAGCAGATGGAGGATAGTAATGGGGGGGGCAGGGAGGAGATGGGGGGAGACCACTGTGTGAACCCTATGGAGTGGGCATAGATGGGGCGGGAAGACCAGTGTGGATGTGCCCTGTGGGGGTCCTAGATCCCAGGGTAGAAGGGACCCTCCCCATAAGCTAGCACAGCCCAGAGAACTGCCCCACACTGATCCCTGGAGCAGAGTTCTTACAAAAACAGCCTGTCCGGGTTCAGAAACGGTAAGTGATGGAGAATCTGCCACAACCCCAGGTACCTTCTTCTAATGCTTTGTCACCTTCCCCATTGTACATTTACGCCTTATTTTCAGGCTGAGCCTGTCTGGCTTCAGCTTCCAGCCATTGAGTCATGTTCAAGGTTTCTCTCCTAGATTCAAGAGCCTGTTGTTAAATATTTGTTCCACATGTAGGTTCCCATTTTAAAACAAAACAAAAGTCTTTGAGCCCATTCTTCTCTCAATTCCTTTCCTCCAATTCCATTCTAGACCCTCTCCAATCCGGCTTCCACTCCCAACACTACATTGACACAGCTTTCACCAAAGCCTGCAGTGATCCCTCTAGCCAAATCTCAGAGTCATTGCTCCATCTTCATCCTTCTTCTCTAGCCAGCCGCCGACCTTTGATGCAGTTGACCATGTATTTTTCTTGCAATCTAATCCTACTTGGGCTTCTGTCACTCTGTCCTTTCCTAGTTCTCCTACCTCTCTAATCACTCCTTCAGCATGTCCTTCGGAGTATCCTTCCCCCCCCCCCCAACTTCTGTAGGATGTGACAAATGTGGGAATTTTGCTAATATTTGTATGATTTGTATGTGTGCCTCAGTTTCTCTCTGTGTTCTGCATTGCTGTGCATGGAATGTAAAGGGTTGAAAGGCTGCTTTAGGGGCAGAGCAGGAGACACGACAGAAGACATTGGGTCAGGTAACTATTGTCTGGGATGGTATCAGTGGGTTGTTGAAGGACTGGCTGAAACCAATCCAGAATTAGTGGAGGATCCTGAAAACAATAGAAACCCTAATAGCAGGGACTTTCATACCTAGCAACCAACAGCCAAAAGGAAGGAAGCAGACCAAAGAAAGACCCTGAGCTGGAGAACAAAGAGGGAGGTATCAAGTGACTATGTTAAGAGCTGGTCTTTGGAGAGAGAGAGACTCCGTCACCTGAGACGGACAGACAGAGAGAGAGCCAAAATGGATTCTAGCAGCTTGACTGGGTGGAGCCCTGGCCTTGGACAGTTTGAACTCTGTCTTCATCTTTGCTTCTCTGTGCTAACCTAAGAACTGCCCTGCTGCGTTCCAGTTTGCTAATAAACCCTGCTCTGTTTTGAAAGGGCCGCCTGCTGTCATTGAAAATCCTTGATGAGATGCATTAATCCCTGAAGAGGGCAAAAAGTCTCTGAACAGGAGTCTGTCTCAGTGAGACTTGCTGGGCAGAGCTCACAGGGTGAAGAAGGCGGGCTGGAGCCCAGAGGCTCAGGCTCCAAGACATTGAGGCTGTGTGGCCTACCCTTAAGGAAGAGTGAGACCCCTTGGGGGTCTGGCACACTGATGGGGTTCCTCCAAGGGGCTGTTCAAAATCTGGGGTATAACACAGATCCCATGGGCCTGGGATAGTTGGTGGTAACAGTGAGATACTGAGTGCACCAGTAATATTTTGCAGTAAGTGACTTGCAGCAGTCAAAACAAGATTAGTCAAAAGAAAAGGCAAGACAGTGGTGTAGATCCACCTCCCTAAGAAGAACCATGTACGGAAAGAGGGTTAAATGTTGGGAAGTTAAACAAGGCCCAGCTCATTGCTTGGCTGGAGAAGGGTGATTGAGCCAGGGTCCACGCCCAGGCGGAGTCCTGAGAGAGTCTTGAGGGCAACAGAGGCAGTAGCGGGGTGTCCTCACGACCTGACTCCCCATCGCCAGAGTTGGAACAGTGGAAGTTGGAGCTGGAAGTGAGGAAGCTTCAGCTAAAGGAATAGACATTAAAGGACCATGAAAAGGAGTGAGCTGATTGATAGAAACAGTAAAAACGTGAGGAGGAGCAGCACCAGCATGAACTGACCAGGGAGAAGTGAAGGAGCACAAGGTCCCATAGAGGGGTAGGTGGGGAGAGACCATGGGAAGCCAGTTCTGCAAGGAGTCTAGATACCAAATTACCCCAGTTTGCAGGGAGGTGGGATATAGCTGCCATTGAGAAGGCTTGTAATTTGAACCTGGTTGACCCTGTAGACTGGGTTCACTGTCTGACCCTGTTACTTGGTCCCAAGCTATAAGAGGCATACAGCCAGATGTATGGAGTTGATATTGGGGGCTTTGTTGCTTACATTTGAATCAACACCCAAAGCTTCTAGGAAAAGCCTTTACTATGTGCAAAAGATCCAGGGTGTGATGTGTTTGGAAGCCACTACCCTGATGGGAGAATCTCTGCAAATGAGCTAGAAAGGTGCAGGCATCAAAAAAGATATTAGAACTGGAAAAAGTGCAGAGAAGGGCAGCAAAAATGATGAGGGGTATGGAAGAGCTTCCATATGAAGAGAGATTAAAAAGACAGACTGTTCAGCTTAGAACAGACGTGACTAATGGAGGGTAATGACAGAGGTCTGTAAAATCATGAGTGGTGTGAAGGAAGTGTTGTTTTCCCCTTCACATAACACAAGAACCAAGAGTCTCCTGATGAAATTAAAAGGCAGCAGGTTTAAAACAAACATAAGGAAATACTTCTTCACACAACGCACAGTCAGTCTGTGCAACTCATCGCCAAGGGATGTTGTGAAGGCCAAAATTATAACTGGGTTCAGAAAAAGAATTAGAGGAGCTGATGGAGGCAATGTCTGTCAGTGTCTATCAGGATGGTCAGGGACACAACCCCATGCTCTGGGTATCCCCAAACCTCTCACTTCCAGAAGTCTGGACTGGATGACAGAGGACAAATCACTCAATAATTGCTCTGTTCTGTTCATTTCCTCTAAAGCCTCTGGCAGTGGCCATTGTCAGAAAACAGGATACTGGGCTAGACGGACCGTTGATCTGACCCCGTAGGGCTGTTCTTACATCAGTATGCTGGAGGATTTATATAACCTATTGGGTTGAAACAACTCTGTGGGATCTGTTCCTGTCAGCTTAAAAGGTGGTCAGTGAACATGAAACCTAAGGTGCTTGCAGCGCAGGCCAACTGGGTGATGAGTTTGTGGATGGTAGGGCCCGGAGTGAAGAACATTAAGACCCAGTTTGGGTACCCAAAAAGGGGTGGGGAGAGGTGTCACACAGTTGCCCCAGAAGTGGGATCTGAGTTAACCCAAACCAAGGGAGACAACCGATGCAGGTTGAGCATCTCCAAGAGATCCCAAAGACCTGTGGTGTAATATCTGTGGATATTGGCCAAGGCTTGATGAAATGAAGTTTAAACAGGACTCTTGACGGGTTAACTTGGTGAAAGCCATCACGTGTGTGTGTGTGTGTGTGTGTGTGTGCACACGCACTCTATGCCCTGAGGATAGGGAAAACCATTGTCTGTGAATGTACCCTATGGGGGAGATGGAGGCGACCAGTGTGTGTGTGTATGTGCTCTGTGGCATGGGAGTGGGGGAGACCATTGTGTGAATGCACCAGATGGAGGTGACCGGTGTGTGTGCTCTATGCCGTGGGGATGGGGGAGACCATTGTCTGTAAATGTAACCTATGGGGAGAGACCTGTGTGTGTGTGTGTGTCTGTGTGCCCTATTGGGAGTGGGGTGGGAGAGACCATTGTGTGTATGTGCGCGCCCTATGTGGGGGCATGGGATGAGGATGGGGGAGACCACAGTGTGCACTCTCTGAGAAGGAAGAAGCCACTGTATGCACCCTATAGGGGGTGAATCAGCCTTCTCTGCATTGGGACAGAGTCAGTATCGACCTGCAAATTGCTTCAGGCACCTCATATCACTGTTTTCGATGTCAGTGCTGCAGGTCAGTTGCCTGCCCATCGAGGTGACCGCCTGCGCCCTTCAGCTCAGTAGGTATAGCTAGCTGGCGTGGTGCCGGGGGCTGCATGGAGGCTCTCTTGTTGCTACAACCATGATCCTGGCTTGCAGGAGGATTGGCCCAAACCAACCTGTGGGGGTGACTTGTGTCCAGTAGGGCCTTAGGCGCCAGTTTAACTGAACGGGTTTGCAGTGGCAGTGTTGATGTGCAGAAGCATGCAGTTCAGACAGACATGTCCTACTTGAGGATTTATTAGAGGATACTCTATATTCTAGTAGACGGGTGAAGATAGAAGTTGATAAATACGGGTAGGAACCAAAGAGCAACAGTCAAATCAAAGAGTCCTATCCAATTACACCACATGAAAGCAGAGGGCTAAATACAATCTTGATAAGAGCTTGTATACAAATGCAAGAAATCTAAGTATGAAGATGGGTGAGCTTGGATGCCTCATATTAAATGAGGATATTGATATAATAAGACATCACTGAAAGGTGGTGGAAAGATGATAATGGGACACAGGAATACCAGGGTACAAAATATGTAAGAATGACGGAGGAGGCCATGCTGGTGAGGGAGTGGTAGAATATGTGAAAGAAAGCACTGTGTCAAATATAGTAAAAATCTTAAATCAATCAAACAGAACCATAGAGAGACTATGGATAGAAATTCCATGCTTAGCTAATAACAGTAGGAATATGCAGCTGACACACGACCGAGATGGTAAAGGAGATAGAGAATCTACAGAAAACTCAGTAATAATGGGGGATTTAAATTATCCTCATATAGGCTGTGTACATGTCACCTAAGAATGGGATGCACAGATAAAGTTTCTAGACACCATGAATGACTGCTTCTTGGAGCAGTTAGTCCTGGAACCCACCAGAGGAGAGGCAGTTCTTGATTTAGTCCTAAGTGGTGCACAGGATCTGGTCCAAGAGATGAATATAGCTGAACCACTTGGTAATCGCCACCAGAGTGTAATTGAATTTCACATCCTTGTGGGGGAGAAAATACCAAGGAAACCTATGCCGTAGCATTTAACTGCAAAAAGGAGAATGACACAAAAATGAAGAGGCTTGTTAAACAGAAATTAAAAGGAACAATCACAAGAGTAACATGCCTGCAAGCTGCATGGAAACTTTTTTTTTACAAATCCCATAATAGGGGCTTAAACTATGTGTATACCCCAAATAATAGTTTAAAGAGAGAGAACAGTAAGAGGACCAAAAAATGCCACCATGGCTAAACAACAGAGTAAAAGAGGGAGTTACAGGCAACAAAGATGTCTTTTTAAAAATGGGAAGCCAAATCCTATTGAGGAAACTAAGAGCATAAACTCTGGCAAGTTGAGTGTAAAAGTATAATGAGGCAGACCAAAAAAGAATTTGAAGAACAACTAACAAAAGACAGCAACTAACAACACAAAAAAAATTGTAAGTACGTCAGAAGCAGGAAGCCTGCCAAACAATCATTGGGGCTTCTGGATAATCAATGAGTTTATGAGTCTATAATCAAGGTGCTAAAGGAGTGTTCAAAGAAATAGAGGTTGTTGAGGAGAAGCTAAATGAATTCTTTGCATCGATCTTCACTGCAGAGGATGTGAGGGAGATTCCCACACCCGAGTCATTCTTTTTAGGTGAGAAATCTGAAGAACTGTCCCAGATTTAAGTGTTGATAGAGGAGGGTTTGGAACAAATTGATAAATTACCATCTCCTCCTGAGAACTTACTATTGTTTAGTCAACCAAGAGTTCTGAAGGAATTCAAATATGAAATTGCAGAAATACTAATTGTGGTATATAACCTGTCACTTAAATCAGCCTACCAGATGACGAGAGGATAGCCAATGTAATCCTATTTTTTTTAAAAAAGGCTCGAGAGGTGATCCTGGCAATTATAGGCTGGTAAGCCCGACTTCAGTACCAGACACATTGGTTGAAACTATAGTAAAGAACAGAATTATCAGACTCAGAGATTGGGAAGTGTCAGCACAGTTTTTGTAAAGGGAAATCATGCTTCACCAAACTGTTAGAATTCTTTGAGGGAGTCAACAGACGTGCACATGGCTGATCCAGTGGATATTGTGTACTTTGGACTTTTACAAAGCCTTTGCCAAGGTCCCTCAGCAAAGGCTCTTAAGCAAAGTAAGCAGTTCTGGGACAGATGGGAAGGTCCTCTTATGGATCAGTAACTGGTTAAAAGATGGGAAACAAAGGGTAGGAATAAATGGTCAGTTTTCACAATGGAGAGAGGTAAATAGCAGCTCTGTACTGAGACCAGTGCTGTTCAACGTATTCATACATTATCTGGAAAAAGAGGTAAGCAGTGATGTTTTAAAGATTCCAGGCGATACAAAATTACTCAGGATAGTTAAGTCCAAAACTGACTGGAAAGAGTTACAAAGGGAGCTCACAAAATGAGGTGACTGGGCAACAAAATGGCAGATGAAATTCAGTGTTGATAAATGCAA
Organism: Chelonoidis abingdonii; assembly: GCF_003597395.2. NCBI lineage: Eukaryota > Metazoa > Chordata > Testudines > Testudinidae > Chelonoidis > Chelonoidis abingdonii. The sequence continues at coordinate 8,134,825 of NC_133779.1, read as the reverse complement.
AGTAATACACATTGTAAAACTTAATCCTGACAATATATACAAAATGGTGGGATCTAAATTAGCTGTTACCACTCAAGAAAGAGATGTTGGAATCATCGTGGATAGTTCTCTGAAAACATCCGCTCAATGTATAGCAGCAGTCAAAAAAGCTGACAGTTATAAATTAGGGGTCTCAAACCCACGGCCTGTATGTGGCCCACAGGCTGTATGCGGCCCACGGGCTGTATGCAGCCTGCAAGGTTATTTTCTGCGGCCCGCAAGCTCCTCGTAGCCCCTCCACCCTCCCCCAGCGTTTACCTAGAGCAGCTCCGGCCTGGCGCACACTGGGGGCAGGGCAGGCTCCCTGCCTGCCTGCCCTGCCCCCGTGCCATGCCAGGAAATGGAAGGAACGTGGGGGAGGAAAGAAAGGTTTTTTGTGTTTTTTTGGGTGTGGGGGGGGGGGGCGTGTTTGATGTTGCTTCAGCACCTCCCCAGCAGCTCCTGTGCCTGGTTCCCATTCCCAGTGCGTGCCAGGCCAGAGCCCGCTCTCGCATACCATCCTGCATTGAACCCTGTGCCCTGAGCCCCTTGCACACCTGAACCCCAACCCCTTGCCACACCCTCCCTGACACCCCAGCCACTGCACCCCGCCCCCCTGCCGTACCCATAGCCTCCTGCTGCGCCCCGCACCCCTCTTGCACCCCAACCCCCTTCCCTGAGCCTCCTGCCACACCCTGCACCCGACCCCCTGCCCTGAACCCCCTGCTGCACAACACACCCCTGCTGCACCCCAACCCACTTCCCTGAGCTCCCTGCTGCACCCCTCCTGCACCCTGACCCCCTGCCCTGACCCCTGCCACACCCCCCACCCCTCCTGCACCCCACACCCCAATTCCTTGCCCTGAGCCCCTGCCACACCTCACACCTCTCCTGCACCCCTTGGAGGCAGGGAGGGGGCAGATTTCAGGGAAAGGGTTGGAATGGGGGCAGGGAAGAGGCGGGGCAGGGATGGGATTTCATGGAAGGGGTGTAGTGGATGCAGGGCCAAGGGCGGCGGGGGGAGGTGTCAGTAATGTGACCCTTGGGCCAGTGTACTAGTCCTTCCCTTCATTGTGATTTGAGTTTGAGACTCTGTTATAAATCATTAGGAAAGGATTGTTAATAAGACAGAAAATATCATAATGCTGCTGTGTAAATCCATGGTACGCCCACACCCTGAATACTGCCTGCAGTTCTCACTGCCCCATCTCAGAAAAGATATTTTAGAATGAGTGCAATGAAGGGTAACAACAATGATTAGATGTAAGTAACAGCTTCCATATTAGGGGAGATTTAAAAAAAACTGGGAATATTCATCTTAGAAACGAAGCGATTAAGGGGAGCTGCCATAGAAGTCTATAAAATCATGAATGGTGTGAAGAAAGTGAATGGGCAAGTGTTATTTACCCCTTCGCATAGCACAAGAAGTAGGCATCATCCAATGAAATTAATCGGCAGCAGGGTTAAAACAAACTTAGGGAAGTATTTCTTCATGCAATTCACAGTCAGCTTCTGGAACTCATTGCCAGGGAATGTTATGAAGGCCAAAAGTATAACTGGGTTCAGAAATAAATTAGAGTAGCTTGATGGCCCATCAATGGCTATTAGCCAACATGGGCAGGGATGCAACCCCATGCTCAGAGTGTCCCTAAACGTCTGATTGCCATAAGCTGGGAGTGGATGACAGGGGATGGATCACTCAAGAATTGCCCTGTTCTGTTCATTCCCTCTGGGGCACCTGGCATTGGCCACTGTTGGAGGGCAGGATACTGGGCTAGATGGACCTTTGGTCAGACCCCGCATGGCCGTTCTTATGGTTGAACAGGCACAACTCTGCGTGGAGACAGCCCTTGTTGTCTGTCCTTGTGCTGCTGAGGAGGCCGCAGAGACGATGGTTGGGGCAGGGGTGACACAGGTCCATACTGTCATGCTTGGTGTCATGTGAACTGAGCCTGGCCCTGAAATGCTTTAGCAGGATCCTTTCCTGCTGTTGCAGGACCTTTCCAGGGGTGTGGGTGCCACCAGATAGAGGGATGCAGGCCCCCCCAAGCTCCTGAGCCAGTGGGTGCAGGAGGAGTGGGGTTGGATCGTGCCCTGCACAGGGCATTGGGTATCTTTTGCCTGTCACTCAGTATGAGTGAGCTGTGAACGTCCTGGCCTCTGCTGGTCAGAACCAGCTCCTCCGCACTGGCCAGGTGTGGTCATGGCAGGACCTTGGGGCTCCTCTCTGGGAGGCAGAGTCTAGTCCCCCCCACACCTTTTCCCCTTCCCCTCCCTCTTCGAATGCAGAAGGTTGCTCTGCCTCTGGCAGCCTTGGGTGTGGGTCCTGCAGGGTCCCTGCCAGGGAGTGATGTGGTGCCTTGAGTGGCAGGCTCAGCCATCCAGCAGGGGGTTATCATGCTGGGCGAGCTCATTGGGTCTTGCCTGGTCCATGCAACAGGACAGCTCCTTGCTGCCTGCTTCCCCCCGTGCCCCCTAGAGAGTCGCTGAGGCTGATGGGTTCCACCAGAGTGAGTATGGACACAGACTGCCCCCACAGCTGAGGCCTCCAGTCATCCAGGACAGAGCGCTAATCCGTGGTGCAGTCACCCTGTCCTGAGAGCCCTGTCCTCTCCTGGATACTTCCTCTAGGGGACCATGGGATGGGGACACCCACACACATGGAGTGGGGGGCAGGGGAACCCAGGAGCCCCTGGGGTGGGAGAGCATTATGTGGATGTGAGCCACGTCATCCTGACCATGCCCTGCAACCCCTCCTGTCCCGCTTCTTGTTCTCCACTCCCATCCCTGTCTCTGTGCTCGCCCACATAGGTTTGGTTTTCACCCTCCTGCCCCTGGAATGGTTGTGCCCCTGTCTGAGCTACTCCACTCGCCCAAGGTGATGGCAAGACATCATGTGTGGGAATGGCATAGACACGGGTAAGGGCCGATTTGGGATGGGGGAAAGGGCCATGCCCTGTACACTCCCCTCCCTCCATCATTCGCTATGCACTTCCCTCCCCTCCACGTGTCTGGCTAGTGCAGGTGCTGCCCTTGTTCCCTCTCTGCCTCTGGTGAGCTGATTAGCATGGTAACTGCTGCAGGTGAGCAATGGAAAAGCCTTTTCTCACTGCATAGGTGCCTGGAGATTGGGCAGGGAGCTGGGCAGAGGGGGAGCCAGGCCTGGGCGGGTAGTGCTAGGGCAGTGGGTAGTGGGCCTTGCCAGGGTGAAGGTGGCCGTGCCAGGCTCTTAACTCTCCATACTGCTCTCTTGCAGAGGATCCTGCCTGTAACGGGGGCTGGCACCCACAGTCATGGAGGATGATCCGGCTTCTCCTGCCAGCAAGGCCCCGTCTCCGCTGAGCTGTATCCGGATGGTCCAGGCGGGCTGGTCGGAGAAGGAGGATGGGGCCTGGGAGCAGAGCAGAAGTGTGCAGGATCCAGCGATGGTGGGGAGCTCTCCAGGGCGACCCGGAAGTTCTCCCCTTCTTTGCCCACCCAGCCGGTGCCAAGGGAGGCATAGCCCTGCCACCCCTCAGGACACTGATGTGACAGACCAGAACCAGAACGGGGGAGAAGAGGAGGTGGTGTCCCCTCTATGCCGGGAGCTCCTCCAGTCCCCGGTTCCAGGGGAACCACAGCCCCGCAGGCCGTTCCGGCGGAAGCACCGGCTGTACATGAAGCTGTCCCCTGGCCAGGTCACTGTGTCCCCAAGCCAGGACAGGGGGCAGCCAGCCACTTCCGAGGAGCCAGGGCCCTCCCAGGGCAAAAGGCTGCGGCTGCTGCGAGGCCAAGCCAGCAACTTCCGGAGGAAGAAAAGACCCTTGGAGAATGGCCATGAGGCGAGGCCTGGCGACATAGGGCCATCCCTTCCACTTCGCCAGTGCAGTGGGGAGGAGGGGCAGGACCCGGCACCAGAGGGGGAGGAGGAGGAGCAGGGCTTGGCATTGAAGAGGGAGGAGGAGGAGGAGGAGGGGCAGGGCCTGGCACTGAAGCGGGAGGAGGAGGAGGGGCAGGGCCTGGCACTGGAATGGGGGGAGGAGGAAGAGAAGAGGTTCGGCTCCCCCAGGCTGGCTGGGCCTGGCACTGCCCGCCCCAAGCCGGACTTTGTGCAGCTGATCGATGAGCATGGGATCTACTCTACAGCCAAGCTAGTGCTGGGCAGCACGGCGGGCGAGCTGGACGAGGGGGTAGTGCTGCCACCGCACCTGAGGCGGGCAGGCTCCCAGCTGGAGATCCGGGAGGTGATCGTGGACGACAAGCCCTTCGCATGCAGCGTGTGCGAGAAGACTTTCAAGCGGGCCTGGGAGCTGTTCAGCCACGAAGTGGTGCACAACGAGGAGCGGCCCTTCCACTGCGACCTCTGCGAGGCCTCTTTCAAGCGCCACTCGGACTTCAAGAGTCACCGGCTGGTGCACACTGAGGAGCGGCCCTTCCACTGCGAGATGTGTGGCAAGAAGTTCAAGCGCTCGTCCAACCTCCAGGAGCACCGGCGCATTCACACCGGCGAGCGCCCCTACCAGTGCGCCTGCTGTGACAAGAGCTTCAAGACGCCCTACGAGCTGCAGCGCCACATGCTCACCCACTGCACTGAGAAGCCCTTCAAATGCGGCGACTGCGGGAAGGACTTCCCCACCTCCAACTCGCTGCTGCTGCATCAGCGCCAGCACTGCGACGACAAGCCCCACGTCTGCGGTGTCTGCGGCAAGAAGTTCACTTATGGCCACAGCCTCAAGGTGCACGAGCGGGTTCACACTGGTGACCGGCCCTTCGTCTGCCCCATCTGCGGCAAGGGCTTCAAGCAGTCCAACGCCCTCTCCTCGCACGAGCGAGTGCACACCGGTGAGCGCCCCTTCGTCTGCAAGACCTGCGGCAAGGCCTTCAAGCAGTCGTCCTACCTGGTGATCCACGAGCGCTCGCACACGGGCGAGCGGCCCTACAAGTGCGAGGTGTGCCAGAAGGCCTTCGCCCGGCCCTCGCTGCTACTGCAGCACCACCGGGTGCACAGTGAGGAGCGCCCCTACAAGTGCAGCTTCTGCGACAAGTTCTTCAAGGACCTGGCTTACCTGACAGTGCACGAGAAGGTGCATACGGGCGAGACCCCCTACAAGTGCAGTGTCTGCGACAAGGGCTTCGCCCACCCCTCCAACCTGCTGCAGCACCAGCGTGTGCACCGCGACGGCTGACCCAGTTCCTGCTCCAGTATGCACCGCCGAGGAGTGCGGCCCAGGCTGCACGCAGCTCCCAGTGGGTGCCACTCTGGCTGGGCCTTCATGGGAAACAGCTGCCAGCGGGCACTAAGCCGGCCAGGTCACCCATGGAGGCTACATCTCCCAACATGCACTGCAGTCCCTCGTGCATCAGGGTGAAGCAGTACATGCTGGGAGGAGCAATCCAGCCAGGCCACACCCCCTCACTACAAGGGGTGATGAAAGCTCCTATGCGCGCATCGGGTATGGGCTATAGGTCTGCGGAGGGCTTGGTTGCCCTGGCCTGAGTCACTGCTTGGCTCCAGGACCCCGTGGCCCTTCTCTGGGCACTCCTGGAGCTCGGGGAAAGAGAGGAATGGGTTGGCTTCTCAGCAAGAGGTTTGCCTGTGCCTGTCATGGGGGCTGGGCGGCAGAGAGAGAAATCAGGTCCGGAGAGCAGGGAAACCCACCTGAGCACTACCCGTCTGCTCAGCAGGGCGGTGCTAGATCCAGCTGGGGGGAGCTCCCCCTCCCCACAAGGAGCTGCAGTTTGGTGAATGCTGAGCAGGGGGCTCCTCTGTGCTCCCCGGCTAGAAAGGTGTTTGTGAGCCCCACCTCTGTGCCATCGCCCCATGGCAGCCTTCTGACAGGGTCAACACACAGGCGGGGCACAGCCAGGGTGGCCCCTTGGGGATGCTCCATCAGCATCCTTGTGACCCAGGGCTGCTCTTCTTGGATAGCGTAGTCCCTGCCAGGGGGTCGCAAGCTGACAACTCCCCGTGTAGCTGGAAGGGGCTCTCTGGTCTCCTGGGTGAGCCCCAGAGGGGATGGGAATGCAGGTTCCTTCTCGGTCAGCGACAGGGCTCCCAGCTGCCTCCAGCTAGTGTAGCTTGTGCTCGCTCGCCCAGTGCAATAGGGGCTGGGGAGTCAAGCCAGAACTGAACCCACAGAGCAAGGGCTGGGCCGCAGCCCCTCCTCGCATCTGGCACCCCCAGCCCCTGTGTTGCGGGAGGTGCATGTGACCGAGTCGCCCCCGTCGCTCCACAGACAGAAGGGAAGGTAACAGGATCAGCTCAAACCTTTTTGCCCCCTCTTGGTGTCGCAATAAGAAAACAACTTACACTAGATCCAGATCGGGTTCTCTGAGCCTGTGCTGTGTGCGCATGTGCCAGAATGGCCTACAATGTGAATTACAGCCCAGAGCCACTTCGCTGCTAGCTGGTGCCAGGCACACCCCCATGTGCTGTCAGCTCTGCTTTGCTGGAGGGCTCCCTTGGGTATTGGAGAGTCGGTGCAGGGGAGTTCTCAGCTCTGAGTAGGGGTTGGGTCTGATGCTTCTCCATGCTTGGGTTAAATAGGTGTCAACAGAAAGTCTGGATACTTCCCTCCCCCTCCCCCCCGCTACTGCCAGGAACAGTGGGACAGGCAGCCTGCAAGTTTCCCTATCTCAGTAACAAAGGGAAGTGGAGAGTGCAGGGCAGCAGGGGCTCCTGTAAACATCATCCTTAGTACCAGCACACAAAGCGAGGGGTGCACCCCAATTTCCTGTTTAAGACACAAGAAAGCTACGAAGTGGGGGATTGAATGAGGCCCCCGTTGCCAGGCTGGTTCCTGGCCCCTCTGCCCTGGGAAGGTAGGGGTTAAGGATTCCTGCTGTGCCAGACTACAGAGATGTGCAGCCGGTGGGAGATTAGGGGGCCCTTCTAGCCAAGCTGAGAACCTGGCACCTGGGTGACCCACACAAGAGCTGAGAAGTGACTGGTGCAGCGCTGTACGTGCCCAGCACTGCAGTGCCTTTTGTTATGGAGCGCCCAGGCTGCCTGTGGACAGTACCTCGCCCTGGGGAGGTCTTTCCTGCGGTAGCACCAGTCCCTGGAAGTGTCACCTTGCTGGAGCTCCGGTAACAGGTGTTCCCATCTGTGCTGAGTTACACCAGGCATCGTGTCAGTCACCTCGGCCACTCCAGATCCTGTCCTGGCAGGACCCAATTTGCTAGTGAGGACGAGGTTCAATTGCAGCCATTGGGTGCTGCTGGCCCTTGAGTGTGGACCCAGAGCCAGTGGGCCTGGCTGTGTGTGGAGTAGATGGCAGAAGGTGTCCCCACTACCACCGTTGCTTGTGCAGGTGTGCTTGCTGCAATCACACCTTCATGTGCTGGTCTACCCAGTGTGTGGGGTGCTCCCAGGAGCCATATGGGGCATGAGGATAAATGCCTACTACTGCTACAGCTAAGGGACTGCATCCTTCAGTTCCAGCTGTAGATGTCTGGGGGTTGGTAGAACAGGGCCTGGGTTCAAATCCTGCCAGTGCTGAAGGAATGTAGATGGGGCTGTGGGGTCCTTGCCCTGTGCTCAGCATTGAAATAGAAATATGGAGATATACCTATCTCACAGAACTGAAAGGGACCCCGAAAGGTCATTGAGTCCAGCCCCCTGCTTTCACTAGCAGGACCAAGTGCTGATTTTGCCCCAGATCCTGAAGTGGCCCCTTCAAGGATTAGACTCACAACCCTGAGTTTAGCAGGCCAATGTTCACACCACTGAGCTTAGGAGGTGTGGAGCCAGTTCCTCAAATGGCCAGTCCTCCAGCAGGGACAGCATGGATCGGCCCCCTTTCCTGCACCCATTTAACTTATGCCTACCGGGTGCTGGGCGGGGAGTCCCCTGGTTAATGTCCTAGTAGCCTTATCCCATCTGGGGCTGTGAGAGCTCCTGATCCAGATGCCTCTCCAGGCCTTTTGAGGAGACCTTCAAGGAACCCAACTCAGGCCCTTTCCTGGCCTTAGCTCCCCCCAGGCACACAGTGTGCCCCCCTCCCCCTGCATGCAGCTCCCTGTTAGAGCAGGTCGATGAGGAGGCAGGTACCCTTTATCTGCTCCCTCCCTCCGCCCCGCAGTATCCCTTTCTCTGCTCAGATAGGGTGTGTTCCTGTAGTGAAGGCTGCTCAGAGGAACCACCAGTGGAGAAAGGGCGAGGATGTATGAGATGGGACCAGCGGAGCCACGTGTGCAGTAGCGGAAGGGTTTACAGCCTCCCACTCCAGGGGAGCAGGGTGTGGGGTGAGCCAGGTTCTCCTGGGGATGCTGATTGCACCTCTCAGCCAACAGTTCCTCCATGGCTGCGTTTTGGGGCTCAGTGGGGGGAAGGTTACTGCTAGCATGGGAAGAGCCTGGAGGGCAGTCCAGAACAGTCCCCTCCCTAATTCAAAGGGCTGTAGCTGAGATAAAGGTGCTCTGTCACGCAGCTCCTGCATGGTGGGTGGGAGTCGTGCTTCTGCTGCTATGCCTGTGAGGAGATGACTCCTTGCTTTGCACCCCCAGCAGCAGGGAACCTCAATGCCCATGAGACGTGCCATGCAGCAGGGAGCTCAGTGGAGCAGACACAGTATCATGTTCATTACAATGGTGCCTAGGGCTCCGTCATGCTGTGCACTATGGACTAAGAGGGAGGCCGGGTGTGCCCTGCAAGCCTGCTGCAAAATACCCTGCGAGAGCCGGTTGCTGGGATGAGGGGCAGAGGCAGGTGCAGCGGCCTGGTGGGGTTCCCCAGCAAGGGGCACTGTCCCCATGGGGTGGTGCCATTTAATGGGCAGCCGAGGGGTGGAGGAGTGCTAGGAGGTACAAGTCGGTGAGCTGGGTGCACCTAGAACCTGCTGATGGGAGGAGTAACTTGCCCTTTTGCTGGCGATAGGATATTCTGTTCCACGCACACCCCTCCAGCCTTTGAGGGGTGCATAGGGGATGTGACCTGGTAGGGGAAGTGGCAGCACTGGGCTCTGCCTCTGGGAGTGGCAGGTAGACCAATTCACCAACAAGGTGCCTAGGGGGGTCACCTGACAGCTGCAGACTGTTGCTCGGTGCTGCATCCCTGTGCTGTGGTGGCCGTGCCCCACTCTGTTTTAGGCAGTGAGGTGTGGCCCAGTGGGGTGGCAGTGTGTGGCCCATAGTCTGAGGGCACTGTGTTCGCTCTGTAGCGGGCATGTTTGGTTCAGCACATGCCACGCCCAATGTCTATAGATTCCAAACACTAACCCTCCCCTGCAGGGGCCTGGCCTTGGAGGGGCTGCCCATCCACAGCTGACATCTGCAGGGCCTGGCTGGGAACACTATCTCAGCATGCCAGGGGGGCACGCCCTACCTCAGGAAGGTGGGAGCAGGGCAGCCTCTGTGCACAGATAATTATTTAAGTGGTTATGAGCATTTCACGTTCCTGGGCAGATCTTGTATCACTTGCAGCCAGGAAGGAGCGTGGGGTGGAGGAGATGGGCCCAGCCAGCCTTGGGGAGAGCCAGGTGTCTTCTCACTACACCGCTGGGCCTGTCTGCTTCTTGGGGCACAGGGCGACTGCTGGGCAGCATCTCTGGGCTCCAGCTGCTGCTAAGCTCCATTCTGGTTCCTATGGATGGGCAGCTCTGCCTGCCCATCAGCAGGGGGAGGCTGGGGAAGGACCTTTCCCAGAAAAGGTCGCACTGGGGGCCAGCAACACCCTGCTCCCAGACTTACCCTGCACCTGTGCTGGCCTGGAGGTTCCTAGCTCCACACTAAACTCCCCAGCACCGAAGCCATGGGACTCTGCACAGACTCGGGTCCCCCTTTTGTATTGCTACTGTAGGGAAGGGTGGGGGACCCATACTCAGCTCCTCAACACTAATTACAGGACAGTTATTTAACTGTGTCTTTGTCTCATCTCTGCTCTGTGGGCCGGGCCTGATCACAGCTCGCCAGTCGCTCCTGTTATCCCAGGGGGATCTGCTACCTGCCCCAGAGCCACTGGTTTGTAAATGTGGGCCCAGTTTGGTGCTTGTGGAGGAGGGGGTAGGGCAAGGAAAGGGGGAGAACAGGCAGGTGTTACCTAATCCACTTCCTGGAGCAATGCTGGTCTCCCAACCCACAAGCCCTGCCTCCCTAGCCCTGAGGTGCCCCATAACCCTCTCCCAGCCCTGGGTCCGTCCTTCCCAGGACCAGCTCCAGGCACCAGCCAAGCAAGCTCATGCTTGGGGCGGCAGATTCTAAGGGCCGGCGTTTCACCCAATCCTTGGCATGGCCACCCTTTTCCCCCCTCGTTCACCGCTCCAGCCACCCTGTAGGAGGCGGCAGCATGGAGGAGGGGAGTGCCCTGCTGGGAGCAGGCTGCGCACTCCGTCTGCCCCAGCTGGTGCCAGGTCTGCAGCAAGCGGCCTGCATCCTTCCCTCCCTGCTGACCTTCAATTCACCTGCAGGTGGGAGCGGCGTGAAGCCCTCCTGGCAGGCGGCACAGCGGGAGGAGCTGAGTGATGATTGCCCTGGCTGAAGGAAGTCCTGGCTGTCCCCCCCCTCTCTCTTTCCCCCCTCCCCTTGCTAGCCGGGGCACACACTCCGCTGCCTGGGGCATGTCTGCCACGCAGGGAATCCTGCTAGCCAGCACGGCCAGGGGAAGCAGCCATGAGCCACCAAGTAAATGGCACTGAAAGTTTGCACCCTGGCTCTGAGCGCCCTGAATGTTTTTTGTTGTTGCTTCTCCGCTCTTGCAGCCTGGGACATTTTGTTTGGTTGGTTGGGTTTTTTTTTTTTGCTTGGGGCAGCAAAAAAGCCAGAGTCGGCCCTGGTTCCTCCCCAACGCTGCCACAGTCCTGAACCACAGACCTCCTTTCTCTCCTGCAGTGCTAGGCCACTTCTGAACAGCAGGGCGCTGTACAGTGGCTTTGTGATATGCGCAAGTGGGCTCCAGCATAAAATGACAGAGGCAGTGCATCCGTTTGGTCTTTGTGCCTGTGGGTTGCTGACCTTCCTTGTGTCACAGGTTTCCATGGGGTCAGTCACAGGTTTCCATGGAGTCAGCCACAGGCAGGGCCCCTTCTGGCCTGGCTGCTGCTTGTAATGGCAGCAGTTCTAATCCAAAAGATGCTAATTGTTCCCAACCATGCCTCTTCGCCACCAATGGAACTGCAGCCTCCCACTATAGGCATGGGGGGTGGGGGGGCACGGTGAGCCTAGGAGTCAGGTTGGAGCTCACCCTGGAACAACCCTAACAGATAAACGTGGCCTAAATCAGAATATTAGTGTTGGAAGGGACCTCAGGAGGTCATCTAGTCCAACCCTCTGCTCAAAGCAGGACCAACCCCAACTAAATCATCCCAGCCAGGGCTTTGTCCAGCCTGGCCTTAAAAACCTCTAAGGATGGAGATTCCACCACCTCCCAAGGTAACTCATTCCAGTGCTTCACCACCCTCCCAGTGAAATAGTGTTGCCTAATATCCAGCCTAGACTTCCCCCATTGCAACTTGAGACTATTACTCCTTGGTCTGTCATCTACCACTGAGAACAGTCTAGATCCATCCTCTTTGGAACCCCCTTTCAGGTAGTTGAAAGCAGCTATCAAATCCCTCCTCATTCTTCTCTTCTGCAAGCTAAATAATCCCAGGTCCTTCAGCCTCTCCCCAAAAATCATGTGTTCCAGCCCTGTAATCCATTGGACTGGATTCTGATCTCAAATCCCCCAGGGTCAAGTCGGAGTCACCCATTCACTGCAGGTCTACAGCAGTGCTGGGTTGTATAGGGCCCTCTGCATTAGCCAATAGACCACATGGAAATGAGTCAGCTGCCCAGGGTTTGAGCCTGTTTGCAAGCCATGGTGAGGCATAACCAAGTGAGAGCTTCCCCCATCCCAGCGCCAGGGGGTCCATTTGAATAAATATTCCACACAGGGCAAAGAAATGCCCCAAACCTGCAATGAGCATTGCCACTCCCAGGACTTTAAATGTCATGATTTGGGCCCCTGAAATCATGGGATTGGCTTAAAAATCATTCAGTTAAAAAACCCAGAATTCTTTTTATTTGGTGTCTTCTCAGCCTTTAGGGGTCACATTTGGAAGCTTTTCTTTGCGACCAGGAGGGCTACAAACCTTTTAAAAACAAACAAACCAACCAACCCTTCTGGCTTATCTCATGATGCCAGGGGCTTGGGCTTACAAAAAATAGTGCCAGACTCACAATAAGCTCCTGGGAGTTGGCAGCACTGACATGAGGGTGCCCTGATGCAGTGATGGTGCCTGAATCTGCAGCCAGCCTGACTTTCCAGAGGGGTGTGAACCAGCCCCATTCAGCTCAATGGCTGTTGACTCTGAAGTGTAAGGATGGCAATGCAAGTTGTTAATGCTGTTCATTGTGGTCACACAGCTATTAACGTTAGAGGCAGCATGCAGCTACTCAGTGCTCAAGACAGAGGTTGCTCTTGGGGTGGGGCGCTGAGAAGGGCTGCTGTTGGGAAAGGGGATCATAGACTATCAGGGTTGGAAGGGGCCTCAGGAGGTCATCTAGTCCAACCCCCTGCTCAAAGCAGGACCGACTCTAACTAAATCATCCCAGCCAGGGCTTTGTCAAGCCTGACCTTAAAAACCTCTAAGGAAGGAGATTCCACCACCTCCCTAGGTAACCCAATCCAGTGCTTCGCCACCCTCCTAGTGAAATAGTGTTTCCCAATATCCAACCTAAACCTCCCCCATTGCAACTTGAGACCATTACTCCTTGTTCTGTCATCAGGTACCACTGAGAACAATCTAGATCCATCCTCTTTGGAACTCCGTTCAGGCAATTGAAAGCAGCTATTAAATCCCCGCTCATTCTTTTCTTCTGCAGACAGAATAATCCCAGTTCCCTCAGCCTCTCCTCATAAGTCATGTGTTCCAGCCCCCTAATCATTTTTGTTGCCCTCCACTGGACTCCTAGAATCATGCTGCCCCAGAGGTTTGTATCTGCTGTTTTGTGCCTCAAGTCAGAGCCTATTTCTAAAGCTGGCTGCCCTTGGCCCCAGCACGTTCATGGGGGGCCTGTGAGCTGGGAATTGCTGCCATGATGTGGAGTAGGTCTCTGGCCTGGGCCAAACAGGAACTCAAATTAGATGATCACAGTGGCCCCTTCTGCCCTTGAGCTGTACGAATTTCACTTCTTTCTCCCCCTTGTCCCTCCGCCCAAACAATGCCATGGGGGACCCTCAGATGGTGACTCTCCTTAGCTCCATTGAGGGCAGGCAGCCCAATTCCTCACAGCCTTTGGGGTGTGCTCAGCGATCCTTCCCCATCCATGAAATGCCAGCAAACCAGCATCCTGTGCTGACAGCAGGGGGCACTCTGGGATCAAATAACCAACAGCTACTGCAGCTCGGTGTGGCTCAGGGCACTAGAAACTGCCTTTCACTCTGGCTCTCAGCGCAGAGCCCGGGCTGGCTGGTGGTGAGCTGCTGGGGTAACTCACTTGGAGGGGCTTAGCACTGAGTGAAAAGCTCCTAGCTCTGGACCATTCCCAGGTACAGCCCCAGATCCTGTGCTGTTCCCCAGAGCTGCCCGTCCAATCGGGGTGATGCTCATTTTGCTCCTTCTCTCTAAGACAGAAGTTTTGCCACCAACTCAGACCCTCGTCAGGGTTTCACACCAGCCCTGCTGTGTCCCTCTCCTGGTTACCCATGTGCCATAGAAATAGCACGGGCTGCACCCTGCTCTGGTATGCTGCAGGCATGCTGGATATTGCCGTTGCCTCTCACACCTGAGCAGCCTTGTGTGCCTGTGGGACTGTGTTTTGAATTTGGCCCTCTCCAGCGCAGGAGAAAGGCACAGACATCTGTGGCAGGATTCATTTCCTGAAGCCACAGGATGACAATTGGATGGCATTTTTCAGGCCTTTTTAGTTGCAGAGAAAGGCTTGGAAATGTGACCCGCCTGAGTGTGCAGAGAGTCTGTAACAATAGCTCCCAGAGGTGTTGCTCTATGACACTAGCAGTTCCGGTAGGGCCCTAGCAACACCACCCCAGCAGAGGGCCCTTTGCTTCTGCCTTCTTGTCCTGGCTCTGCTGGGGTGGCTCACAAAGGCCACGTCTAGACTACGCACCGGATCGGCGCGTTAAAATCGATTGCTCGGGGATCGAAATATCACGTCTGGTCTGGACGCAATATCTCGATGCGTGCTTAGATCGATTCCGGAACTCCAGCTAGACGACCGGACTTCCGGATTCGACACAGCGAGCTGCGCGGATCGATCCCGCGCGGTGAAGACGGGTGAGTAAATCGATTTTAGATATTCGATTTCAGCTACGCTATTCTCGTAGCTGAAATTGCGTATCTAAAATCGATTTAATCTCGTAGTGTAGACCTGGCCAAAGCCTCCCACCCCTCCAGGCCGCAGAGCTCTCTGCTTAGGCAAGCAGAGGCTGAGCCATCCAGACAGGAGGTGTGGCAATTCCCTGACGAACCCAGAAGACAGTGGGAGTCCCCGGCAATTGCCAAGCAATGAGTGGCAGGGCCATGTCCAAGTGGCAGGGCTGTGGGGTGTGCCTAGGGCTCTGTCGCCCCTGCTGGTGTGCTGTGAGCTGGTGCGAATTTGTAGGTTTCACCCCTCCCACCAATTCAACCAAGAAGCCTGGAGGTTTGGAACCAGGCTGGGGGCTCTTGTGCAACAACAACCACTGGGGAAGCCGGTCCCAGGATATTAGAGGCTTCACTCCCCCCTCTCCCCCACCGCACATGCCCTTATGGTGCCTCCTGCTGTGTGTTTCCCCCCAGCCAGAGCACCTGGCCTGCAGCTCCAAGTCTACCCCACCCTCCCCCGCAGCAGCATAGCCAAGGACCCAGTCTGCTGAGCCACATCCCCAGTAGGCAGCTGTGCGTGTCAGGATCTTATTCCCATGGAGGTGCTTTTTCCCATCTGGATTGTTTCACTGCTCAGAAAGAGCAGCTCCAGGACTATCTCACGGTGCCAGACTATAGTTCCTGGAGGCTGGAACCTGCCCTGCTCTCTTCACTGCACAGCATAAGTCATCACAAACACAATCTGACTAATACCCACCACCCCTTTTCTATGCCTAACCCCACACCAATCTGTCACTCACTCAGTGCTAGAAATGTACTGAGGGACCGAGCCATTTAACCCAGGACCCGCGGTTTGAGTCGTCTTCATTTAAAAAAAATAAACCCTGACTCTGTTTGTCAAAGAAAAGCACAAAAGTTAAGGGAAACAGACAGCAAAACATTTTAACGAGCACAGTCATCATCAATGGAATGCAGATTCCTTTTCACTTTTATTTCAACTTCTTTTATTGACATGGGAAAAGCCCAGCCTAGGATCATAAGATTTTTATCTTTTGCAACATACAGACAAAACAGCCACTACTAAATATACACCCCCTAGCAAATCTTGCTTTGTTTCCATTCATTTTTTGATCAAGATTGAGCCTTATGACCTAACAAGCCCCTGCCCTAGTTTTGAGGAGTCTGTCAAACCACTACACGACCACAAATTAAAACTCTTTTATCAGAATAATTTTCCCACCAAAAAAAATGGCAGTTAGTCAAAAATATTTGTGTAGGAAAATGTTCTTTTCAGACTATTATTTGGAATAAAAGCAGACAAAATTTTGGACAGCTAAGGAGTGAGCATAACTGGCAGCAACTGGAAATTAAAAAAATAGATTAAAATGCAAACGGGGTAGAGGGGGGAGGATTTTCATTAAAAGTTGTAGGTGAAAAATAACCAAACTCAAATAGTTTGCAAATCTCAGAGTTTGTTCATGAGAAGTTCCCAAGCACACAAAAAGGAGACAACTTCTTAGGGGAAAAGCAGCATGAATTCAGCAGCATGTTGAAAGGATTCAAAAGGAGGAGGACTTTTCCCTCTCATTTGAAATGCATCATAGGGCAGTTCAATCATTTTGTGCGGATTTTATTGCTTGGGTTTCTGAAATAAGGATAGTGGTTCGTTAGATGCTGGAGATTAGGTGGGACGGGACAGGGGCGGCTTTAGGAAGTGCGGGGCCCAATTCGAATATTTTCGGCAGGGCCCCAGCAGGGATGACTAAAAAAAACAAACCAAGTAAAAAAAGCCTTTCATTTCTTAGCAACCAGTTCCCTATAGAAAGTTCTTATTTAAGGGATGTGCCACAGTATGTATTTTTTGTACCAATAGGGTTACCATATGTCCGTATTTTCCTCTCGGATGGCGATTTAAGAACCAAAAAGCCT
Organism: Chelonoidis abingdonii; assembly: GCF_003597395.2. Classification (NCBI taxonomy): domain Eukaryota; kingdom Metazoa; phylum Chordata; order Testudines; family Testudinidae; genus Chelonoidis; species Chelonoidis abingdonii. The sequence goes on along the minus strand of NC_133779.1, from coordinate 8,118,656 downwards.
GACATGTCCAGGAAAATACAGATGTATGTTAACCCCACCTAAAGTTCTTTTTTAATGAGCTCGTTCACTAGTGTGGTCCCCCCACTCCCTGGGGGTTGCGTAGGATGTGACCATATGTCCCGTTTGTATAGGGACAGTCCCGATTTTTTGGATTTTTTCTTATATAGATCCTTATTATCCTCCCACCCCCTGTTCCCAATTTTTCACACTTGCTGTCTGGTCACCCTAGGATGTGCACATGTGTGGGTCCCAGCTGCTCCCTGCCCCCTTCATTGAAGCAGGTGTGCAGGGTTACTGCCCTGGGAACTGCAGGGCACCAGTGGACATGGGACTGGCTGGAGGCAGGGCAGGGGCTGACTGGAGGTAGGTTCTGGCTGCAGGCAGGGCAAGGGGTGTGAGGCGGGCTAGAGATGTGGGTGTGGGGTGGGCTGGCTGGCTTCAGGCAGGGCCACAGAGGGGTGCGGCATGGGTTGGCAGGGCTGGAGACAAAGGAGTGTGGGACTGGCTGGCTTCAGGCAGGGAGGTGCGGCAGGGACTAGTGCGGGCAGGGCAGGGGGTGCGGGGCTGGTGCAGGCAGGACCAAGGGGTGCAGGGCTGGCTGGAGATGGGCTGGCTGTGGGCAAAGAGTGCAGCAGGGGCTGGCTGGAGACAGGGCAGGGAGTGTGGGACTGGCTGGAGACGGGCTGGCTGCCAGGCAGGGGATGCAGGGCTGGCTGCAGACAGGAACTGGTGCAGGCAGAGCAGGGTGTGTGGGGCTGGTGCGGGCAGGGGGTGTGGGTACAGGGGCTACAGCCCACCCTGCATGGTGAGTGCCCTCTCCTCCTCCCTCCCCCACCAGGGTAGCAGCGGCAGCCCAGGGCTCTAGGGGCTATTTAAAGGGCCCGAGGCTTCCCTGCTTCTACCACCCTGGCCCTTTAAATATCCGAGGGAGCCCTGGGGAAGCAGTGGGGCTCCGGTGGCTATTTAAAGGGCTGGGGCAGTAGAAGCAACGAGAGCCCTGGACTTTTTAAATAGCCCCCAGAGCCCCGCAGCCCTACCCCAGGGCTCCAGCAGTGGGGCTCTGGTGGCAATTTAAAGGGCCTGGGGCTCCAGTCCCTGCTGGGAGCCCCAGACCCTTTAAATTGCCCCCTGGAGAAGCCATTTCACTCCGGTTCGGTACACCAGCTCTTGCCAGTACGCCGTACTGGGGCTTGGGCGCGGGGCCCTTTTAGGGGTGGGGCCTGATTCAGGGGAATTGGTTGAATTGGCCTAAAGCCGGCCCTGGGAGGGGAATCAATTTCTTCAATCAGTATCTTAAAGATAGCTTTGCTGTGGTTGGACATGGTGCCAGAAATTTTAAACCGCCCTAGTTTAACAACAAGAGCTGTTGAATTTCTGCCAAGTTTCTCGCTTACGTATGTTTCCGTTCGAGATTTGCAGCTGCACATTTCTTCATACTTTAACTGCAGGTCGTTTTCCCTGAAGTTCTTTTTGCCTTCAAAGATTTCGAGTCCATACTCAAGTTCGTACAGGTTGTTGTCCCAGGGATTGGAGAACATGGCGATAAACGAGAACCTGTCTGACTCATAGGTGAAGACTCCTGCAACTCCCCAAGTGCTGAAGTTCCTTTTCACAAATACACAGGTCTCCCTGCTTTGGGGGCCGATGGATGGTGGCACAGGACTGAAGGTGTGACCGCTGTAACAGAAAACGCTGTGGGGAGATGGGAAATTGACTTCTTATGTTGCATCCTCAGGAGTGGGATTACTATAATCACTAGGTGTTAGCAAAGCAGACATGACATTTGATCCCCAGAGTTAACAGGCTGATTGTACTCCATGCATCGAGCAGGAAGTTCCGTCCCCTTGGGTTAACCCACTTTGGGCCTGTGGTTGTGCAATTCCCCATCTGTCTTTCCCTGAACAACAAGTCAGTTTCTAGTGTCTGCATTTAGCCAGGAATGTCTCACCAGGTCTGGCTGATATTTGTAGATTCAAAGAGCTTTTCCCTTGAACAGCCATTCCCTGTGGACTTTCACTTGAAGACCTTTGCTCTGACACTGTTTGGCACTTGCTATGGTAACACCTGCCCATATCTTTGTTTACGCATACAAAAGTGTAAGTAGAATATGTCAAAGTGGCACAAGGCGCCCTTAACCCTGCCCCTGGTGGATATGCACAAAGCCTTTGCCTCCTCTTTACCCTTCCTCTTTTATTCAATCATATGTTTTCAGGCCTCTGCTGGATGAAGGCCTTCCCTATTTAAGCACCACTTTATTCAGTCTTGTGCCCTTCCCACCCAAGCAGCTCCCAGTCCCACCTACTTTAGAGAGACAAGATGGGTGAGGTGATAGAGACAAGCTTGTGAACTACACAAAATAAAGAGGTTTTGTAAAAAGAAATTAGATGGGAGCTGACATTAGGGGAAGCTACCGAGAGAAATATACACTGCTCTAGATGTCGAGAGAGAGCATCTGGAAATAAGCATTCTGGATAAAACAATCCCACGTACCCTGGGGTTGCAAGGGTCGTGGTCGTTTTGTTGGTTATCTCAACTCCCACACATCTTGAATGATCCACACCTTTAAGAATCTCTTCGATGGCTTCGCTCTTGTTCATCTCTGTAGCTCACCAGTGCGCACAGGGATTTTTTAGTGAGTCTCAGCTGAGCTCCTCCTCACACAGGGTTCTTGCTGCTTCTGCTGAGCACTCAGAACATTTGAGGAAGCTGAACTTTGACAATGAGCAATAAAAACTCCCACGCACTATCAGGAAGTAAGCCAAAGGGGAAAGGGCATCTCCATGGGAGATCTGGCTGTTGCCTGGAGGACTCCACCTCCTATTCTCCAGAACCCTGTGGTGTTTGTCTGGAACATTAAGGCAAAACTTATGCAAAACCTCTTCCTTTCTAAAAGACCAAGGAAACAGATGTTGTCTAGAGCTGTGTTATATCCTTGGGGGCAGCCGGTTTAGGAAGAAATCACTTGAGGCCAGACAGCAGACAGCTAACAAAACTACCATTTATTTATACACACAGAGCTCACCTAACCGGCCGAGCAGGCTAGGCTATCCCCTAATAATCTAACTCAGTTGCCATGGGAACAAAAACCATGACAACCAAATACACAACATATTCCTCACCCCCTAATAAGAACACACTAGACTAGAGAAGGAGGATAGACTGCCTCCATTCCCGGCTAAACCCTGGGGATTATTTTGTCCCATAACCATGGGTTCGCCCTAGCTAAAGATCCAGCCAACGAGGAGGCCTTCTGTCTCTCGGTGGATTATGGCGAACTCCTGGTATTGTTGCACCAGAAAGTACCATGGGCTCAGGGTCCGCAGCACGAACAGGTGAGGAGGTGGTATCAGCTCATGCTGGGCAAAGGGGTATCTCAGCTGCTGGCAGTAATGGAGGAGAACAGTCAGAAACAGGTGATTGGTGATTCGGTGTCTCACCAGAAGAGGTGAAGTCAAACCACTCAACTGCAGTTGTGTCCTGAGGACTGGCATGACCTGGCAACAGCTGATCTACGTGTCGCCGCCAGGTAAGATTCTCTGCAGTCCTGACTGTGTAGGAAACAGGTCCTGTCTGAGTGATGATCATGGCAGGGACCCATTTAGCTCTGGAAGTATAATTCTGAGCAAAAACTGGCTATCCCGGGCTAAAGGTTCGGTCTTTTGCTCTGGGTGCCCCTCTGATGACTTGATATTGCTGCTGATGTTGCACAATTTGTCGGGGTTCAGATGGTTTCAGCAGATCAAAGCAAGTGCGCAGCTGTCGTCCCATCATTAGATAGGCCAGGGATGTCTGGGTCATAGCATGAGGTGTGTTTCTGTGGGATAGTAAGAAGGTATCCAGACGCTTTTGAATGGAGTGTTGTCCCTTTGCTGATTTCAAAGCGTGTTTCATTGTCTGCACAAATCTTTCAGCTAATCCATTGGTGGATGGATGATATGGGTGCTGACGTGATGTGGTGTATCCCATTTGCCTTCATAAATTTTGAAACTCCTGAGAGACGAACTGCGGTCCGTTGTTGCTCACAAGTTGTTCTGGCAGACCGAAATGACTAAAGAGTCCCCGTAGTTTTTGGATAGTACTCTCTGCAGTAGTGGACTGCATTATAGAGACTTCTGGCCATTTAGAATGGGCATCTACTGCCACCAAGAACATGCTTCCTTCAAGGGGGCCAGCGAAGTCAATGTGAATACATTGCCATGGGTTTTCAGGCCAGTCCCATGGGTGTAGGGGTGCCCACGGGGTGCATTCCTCACACCTGACATGACATACAAGCTTTTGCCTTCTCTTCAATAGCACTGTCCAATCCAGGCCACCAAAAATAGCTTCGTGCAATTTCCTTCATGCGCACTATTCCACAGTGACCGGAATGTAGCTGTTCTAACATCTGTGATCTCAGTGGTGGTGAAATAATGACACGTCTTCCCCCACAACAAACAACCAGATTGAGACCGATAACTCCGTCCTCCTGGACATGTAGGTAACAAGGTCGGGTGAGACGGAGAGGTTTTGTCGAGATTTTCCATGCATCACCAGGTCCATAACTTGGGACAATACTGGGTCAACGCGAGTTGCCTTCTTTATCTGAGTAGCAGTGATGGGTGTATTCTCTACCTGTTCAAAGTAGAAGATTCCTTTGGGCACTATCTTGATGTTTGACCGGCAAAGGCAACCTTGAGAGGCCATCTGCATTGCCGTGCAGAGTGGATTTCCGATATTTGATTTCATATGTGTGTGCTGAAAGTAACAATGCCAACGTTGCATACGACTAGCAGCTAATGGGGAATGCCTGTGTAGGGTCCAAAAATTGATGTCAGAGGTCGATGGTCTGTGAGAAGAGTAAACTTTCGCCCAAACAGGTACTGATGAAACTTCCGAATTCCAAAAACAATTCCTAATGCCTCACGTTCAATTTGGGCGTAGTTAGTTTCTGCTTTGCTTAGAGTGCGCGTGAAGCAAAAGCAATAGGTCTCTCTCTTCTCCCGAAGGCATAATGTGTGACACGACTGCTCCCACTCCATAAGGGAGGCATCGCAGGCCAATTGTAGGGGTAAGGATGGATCAAGTGCGTTAGAACTTCAGAATTTAGCAATGCATCCTTAGCTTTGTTAAATGCAACATCACAGGCTTCAGTCCACTTCCAGGCCTTGTTCTGCCCAAGGAGCTCATGAAGTGGTTTAGCAGTGTGGCTAACTGTGAGATGAACTTTCCATAATAGTTCAGTAGTCCTAGAAACGAGCAGCAGCTGGCTTACATTTCGAGGTGGGGGAGCCTCCACAATAGCTTTAACTTTTGCAGGGGCCTTATGAAGACCTGCAGAATCAATGATGTGTCCCAAATATTCAACAGAGGGCTTGAAGAATTCACACTTGTCTTTGCGAACTCGTAGGCCATACTCTTCCAGTCTTTGTAGGGTAGCCTCTAAATTCTTTAAGTGATCCTCTTCATTCCTTCCAGTGACCAGGATATCATCCAGAACTCCTGACAAGCCACTGAACATCCTGACAAGCCACACAAGATCTGGTCCATAGCCCTCTAAGGAACAGAGGTTTGGAGGAGCAGACGTTATTCGAAGGGTACCGACTTCGTCGATGCAGGCCCCTGTAAGAGGTATCACCCTATAGTCCTACAAAACTTCTGAACAGCACAGGATTGCTTCCGAAGGGACTAGGCGACAGTTCGATAAAGCCCTTATGAGTCACAATAGTCAACAGCTCTTGGGACTGCTTTTCAATCGACGTGCATCTGTAAATATGCTTGACTCAGATCAATCTTACTGAACTTTGTCCCCCAGCCAGGCCTGCGAAGAGGTCATCGATGCGGGGAAGCGGGTATTGCTCTGCACACAACACTGGGTTGACAGTGACTTTAAAATCACCGCAAATCCGGAGAGAGAGCCATCTTTCTTCACTATTGGAACGATAGGAGTGGCCCATGAGCTATGGGTAACTGGTATTAGGACTCCATTGGTGACCAGGCGCTCCAGGTCTGCTTCAACTTTTGGCCTGATGGCATATGGCACAGTTCGGGCTTTCAGATATTTTGGTGGACTGTCAGGTTTAATGTTCAATGTCACAGTGATTCCCTTCATACTTCCCAAATCATCTCCAAAAACAGCAGCATGTTCCTTAGTATAGGGGTTAGACTGGTTTCTTCTTTAGTCATCCGGTGCACTTCTGCCCAGTTCAGCTGAATCTTCCCAAGCCAAGACCTACCCATTAAAGGCTGGGTAGTTACCTCTCACCACAAACAGTGGCAATTTAGCAGCCTGTCCATTGAGCTCCACCTTAACATCAATAGTGCCCAACATGGGCACAGCTTCTCCCGTATACGTCTTCAGAACAGTTTTTTGCCTTAAGCGAAGATGCTGTAGCTTTTCTTTATACACAGTCTCGGAGACCAGCGAGACGGCTGCACCGGTGTCCAGTTCCATGCGTATAGGTTTGCCATCCAACAACGGGGTTACCCAGTATTCATGTGAGCCCACTGCCAAAGACAAAACATGCAGTGGCACTTCCTCTTGCGATGAGGTGTCACCTTGATCATCCTGGGTCTGCTCTAGGGTATGCAGGGTTCCTCTTTTTGTTGGCCAGACCACAGGCCTCTTTTTCTTTTGTTTACAGGCACACTCAATGTGTCCCTTTTTGCCACAGTGTCGACACACCAGGTCCTTACACCAGCATTCTGATGCCTGGTGACCTGGCTTACCACAGCGGTAACATTCTTGACTCTGTGCAGTTTTGTGGGTAGGTTCTTGTGACACTTTTTGCACCCTAGGGGATGCACCGATGTATTGCGCCTCCCTTGTAGCCAGTTCCATGGAGACAGCAATATCAACAGCCTTCTGTAATGTAAGCTGAGCCTCTGTCAGTAGGCGCTTCCGTATAGCTTCACTGTACAGGCCACACACACTAACCTGTCACGCAGGGCATCATTTAACATCTCTTAAATTCACAGTGTTCGGCTAGCTTTTTTAAAATTGCTACAAATTGTACAACTGTTTCATCTTTTTGGTCTCTTTTTGTGGAACTGATATCTTTCAGCAATTACCAGTGGTTTTGGGGAAAAATGGGACCCAGGATTTCCACAATGTCACTGTAAGATTTAGTCTCAGGCTTAACAGGGTGTAGTAAGCTGCGTAGCAGGAGTAGGTTTTAGCCCCTACAACTCTTAAAATATTGGCACCTTCTTTCGCTTCTAATGTCATTTGCAATAACAAAAAGCTCAAAACGCTCAGTATACACATGCCACTGCTCTATATTCTCATCAAAAGTTCCAGTGGCCTGGTCAGAGTAGCCATGATTTTTAGTTTCACTTTCACAGTCAGTGCAAACAAGCAGTTTTTTTGTTTGTTTGTTTGTTCTTTACCTTGACTTCTACTTCCTCTGTTACGGGAGCAGCACCGGAATCCCATCCATCGTCGCCACTTGTTATATCCTTGGGGGCAGCCAGTTTAGGAAGAAATCACTTGAGGCCAGACAGCAGACAGCTAACAGAAGTACCATTTATTTACACACACACAGAGCTCACCTAACCGGCCAAGCAGGCTAGGCTATCCCCTAATAATCTACCTCAGTTACCATGGGAACAAAAACCATGACAACCAAATACACAACAAGTTGGCCAAAGGGGGAAACCAGCTGCAACTCCAAAATGGAAGGACATTTGGAATATTTGATTAAACGTCTTTTGGAAACATTTTGAAATGTCCTTATTGTTTTCCCTGCCTGCCCCAGGATAAAGGAGAACGAAGGATGCCCTGGTTTGGGGTTTTTTCACTTTTTCATTTTTCTCTCTTTTCAGTTTTCCTCTGCTGATCAAAGCTGGAGTCCTGGTGTAAAGATTCCAGTGCTGGAGAACGCCCCCATGTCCCTTGGGCCTGCGACCCAATGCTTAACCGCCCTCCCTGTTGCGCATTTGTGCCTGTTTCCAGTCGGAATTTGTCTTGCTGCAACACCCGTGTGGAAATGGTGGGAGCTGAGGTCTGGAGCGTGGTTGTGGGGTGACAGGTCTGACCCCTGCCTCATAGCTCCTCTGGGCTGCAGGTGAGTTCTCACAACAACTACCCAGAATGCTGTGTGGCTGGAAGTAATGCACGGGGTTCTGGGATATGTACCACTCTGCACCACACCTGGACACACAACTTGCACTCCGGTGTCTCTTGCACTGCTGAATTGGCCTCAAGGGTTCCCCTACACAGCTCCACATGCAACGTGGACACAGAGAATGTGATGGGGGGGTACTAGGTTGGGGTGCTCAACCAACCAACCAGTCACCTCTTTTAGCTACCATATGAAGATAATAGTGAGGAATTCTCAGACATAAATAATTCCTTAGTCAACTAGATGTAAAACAGTAAAGACACTAAAATGTCTCTACCTTTCAACACACTGTGAAGTAAGGGGATTCTTTTCCCCAAGAATTAGGCAGGCACAGACAATACTGAAGATGTTTATTCACGGCATTGGGAAGACTGATAAACAGCTTCAAAAGTATGATGTTACAGTGACCAGTTATATACATTTCTTATCAATCCATTTGCATTTACCTTGTACTTACAGAAACAAACATTGTTTCAGAGAGAGAAAGGACACCTAATATGATAATTACAGGAGTAGGACGTACACATAGAAATTATTCTGGTTACATCAATTATCTGTGACTATCCTTAAGGTGAAGGGGTGGGGGTGGGGATGTTCACAGGTATCTGGGGAGCTGTGAAGGGTTTGTATTGTTCTTCCTTACTGAGGCCATGGCTACACTGGCGCTTTACAGCGCTGCAACTTTTGCGCTCAGGGGTGTGAAAAAAACATCTCCCTGAGCACTGCAAGATACAGTGCTGTAAAGCCTCGGTGTAAACAGCGCTGCAAGCTAAACCCGTAGAGGATGTGGAGTACGTGTAGCGCTGGGAGAGCTCTCTTCCAGCTCTGGCACTGTGACCACACTTGAAACTTCAAAGCGCTGCCTTGGCAGCGCTGCTGTGGCAGCGCTTTGAAGTGCAAGTGTAGCCATACCCTGAGAGGACGAATTACTGGGTGGACATCTGACCATGTAAGTTATCAAGTGTTTACAGCTGCCATTGTCCCTGAGCCTCTGGTATTTCTGCTTGTTAGTTACTTGGGTTTCTGTCTTAGCTGCTAACTGAATTTTTAGCTCTTACCTAACAACGCACTTGATCCAGCACCAGCCACTACTAGTGGTTTATTTATATAATCAGCAAATCTGAGAGGACACGTTCATCATGGTCTAATCTTGTGCAATCAGAACCAATATATTTTATTCATATTTATGAACATTTTAAACTCTTTAATATGACAAAATCTATATCAGTTAACAAAAAAATTATGTCTTTTACCAAATACATCTCTTATTTGTTTAATTTACAGCTGTAAGCTAAGAGAGTGTGTCACATTTTGGTCTGATAGGGAGGCGCATAAAACGGAATTGCAAAACTTATCAAATGCCAAAAAAAATTAACAAGTGTTAATTGAGGCCCAGACCAAATTGTTCTTTGATTATCAGTGGGTAAGTATGCTCAGTGGTCTGTGATGGGATGTTATATGAGATGGGATCTGAGTTACTACAGAGAATTCTTTCCTGGGTGCTGGCTGGTCAGTCTTGCCCACATGCTCAGGGTTTAACTGATCGCCATATTTGGGGTTGGAAAGGAATTTTCCTCCAGGGCAGATTGGCAGAGGCCCTGGAGGTTTTTCGCCTTCCTCTGCAGCATGGGGCACGGGTCACTTGCAGGCGGATTCGCTGCACCCTGAGGTCTTTAAACCACGATTTGAGCCTGTCAATAACTCAGACATAAGTTAGGGGTTTGTTACAGGAGTGGGTGAGTGAGATTCTGTGGCCGACATTGTGCAGGAGGCCAGAGTAGATGATCATAATGGTCCCTTCTGACCTTAAAGTCCGAAGTCTAAATGGCCCTTCTGCCCCACTCCCGATTGGCCCTGATATACCTAGTGTCACTGAAAAAATTTTTGAGGAGCTCTACGATAAACCAAGGGAAGAGTAGCTCCCTTTTATGGCACCCAAACAGTCAGTTAGCTATAAAATCCCTCTTGGTAGTTGTTCTCTACTTGCTTTGCCTGCAAAAGGTTAAAAAGTCTCCCTGCATAGGTAAAAGGAAGGGAGTGGGTACCTGACGAAAAGAGCCAGTGGGAAGAGTAGAACTTTTTAAAATTGGGAAAAAACTTTCCCTTTGTCTGTCTATCTGTCTGTCTGTTGTTCTCTGGAGGGAGAGGACAGAGCAGAGGCAGGGCTGAGACTATGCTGTAAAAAACTTTTCATCAGGTATGGAAATCATCAGATCATACCTAAGTCTATGGGCCAAAGACAGGCAGGTCCATCGAGAGAAATATGGAGCCTGGTACATGCATGTTCACTGAGGCCCCAGGCCTTTCCATCTAACTTTATTTACACAGCAGTTTTTGGTGGCCCTGATCTCGCAGCCCCAATAGAGTTCTCCTTCATTTCCTCCCTTCTTGTCAGCCCTGGAGCCAGGGGCTGTGGTCTGCAAGGAGAGGGCAGCATAGTAGCTGTGAGAGGTCTGGCAAACAGCAAGAACGTTTCTTTAAACCAAAACAAACATGGGAGAAGAAACTGGATGTAACCGAATGTAACCCTTCTGCCAGGAGTTGGCAGCAACAAGGGCTAGGTTCAGGGTTCCTCTTAACAATACAAAACAGAAATGGCTCGAGCTCCCACCTCGGGTGCCTCCAAGAGGCAATGCTTCCCCTCTTGCAAGCACTCAGCGGGGAAAGGAACCCAGCATTAATCTGGAAAACACCACAACCACCATTCAAAGGCCGTGTGACCCATGAGCAAATACCCCCCACCCAGAGCACACTTGGCAGTGTCCTTTGCCTCAGTTTCTCACCTTGTTGTGTGAAAGTCTGGCAAACAAATGTTCCTTTAACAAATCAGTTCCCTCTCCCTCTGCTGCACTCACCTCACAGTTCCTGCCCTTGCTCGGTGAGGACTCAGAGTTCAGAGGCAAATTCACAAGAGTTCACCTCCAACTCCGGAGGCATCAAGCAACACCTCAGCTACTGTGGCCACTGCTGCAACTGGCTCACAGTTGCTGCCATTCAGCCAGCCTTGCTGCCAGCTGCTGCCATCGTAGCCACGGCTCCACCATTTGATCTGCTGCCATTAGCCACTGGGCCATTGCTGCTCTGTCGCACCTCAGCCAGGCTATGTCTTTAGGTCCCACCACTTAACTGAGCTCTCAGTGATTTCAGCAGTTAGCACAGGACCACCCTACTAATACAGGCTAGACAATCTCTTTCCCTAAAACACTGCCTCAGGGCACACCTAAGTCTTAGCACTTAAAAACAAAATTATCAATGATCTCAGCTCTAGCAATCATCTAACCAAACCAGGACTCTCATTTGAACTTAATCACATGTGCTTTTAAACAGCAGAAAGAAAGAGAATGCTGACAAAAGCCACATCACTAGACAAAAACATTTGTCAGCACTTTCTTTCTCTATCATTGGCCTGTAGCATCCGTATCTCCTGCTTAGCAAGTGTAGTTCAGTTGAGGTGACTGCCTGATTCAGGGCCGGCTAAGCGTGGTTCTGTTGCCCTTTACTCATGCAGTAGGAATAACAACACGTAACTAGCCCTGTACTACAGTGACTGGTAACCCAACACTGGCCAAAATAGGTCACCAGAGCAAAGTGTTATATCCTTGGGGGCAGCTGGTTTAGGAAGAAATCACTTGAGGCCAGAGAGCAGATAGCTAACAAAGCTACCATTTATTTACAGACACGGAGCTCACCGAACTGGCCAAAGCTGGCTGGCCTATCCCCTAATAATCTAACTCAATTGCCACAGGAACAAAAACCATGACAATCAAATACACAAAACAAAGCAGCCCCACCTGCTGAGCAGCTGGGCAGAGTAGGCATGTCTCTGGAAAGCCAGTGTGCTCCCAAAGGATTCCTCCGGCTCATCACTAGATGGCAGGGGAGAGCTCACTCAGACCCCGCTGACACAGATTGCAGTGAAGTGATAGATTTTCAAGGATGACAAAATATTTTCCCAGCAGCGTAACTGGATTCCCGTAACTGTGACAGACCTCTTTCACTTTCAGTTTATTCTCTCTTGGACACAGAGGCTGCTCTGCTCAGATCAGGGATGCCCCTATGGCATGCACATGTATGATGTGAGCCGAGGAGATCCCAGGTATCACCATCAACCCCTATGATCCATTCCTGCTTCAGCCGCTGGGCCCCACAAATCACCCCACTGAGTCCACACTACTCTTAGCCCCTCTGGCTTGCAGAGCAAGCTTGATGGGTCCATCCTGAGTGGCACCGTAACCTCCATGTGCCAGGTCACAATGTCATTTGGTTTGGGGGCCCCTCAAACAAGGATGTGGGGTAAACTGCCCCTTTTGCCCCTACCCCCCAGTAGTCCTTCTGCCAATAATATGCACCGTTCTTAACATGCATACAGCTGCAAGAACTGCAGCCCACATGTGCAATGCACAGTGTAGGTTGAAACCAGAGGCTTGAATACAGCAGGGCATGCTGGATGTAGCTGTGAGGAAGCAGCTGCCTGTCAGAGCCCACGGCTGGGTTAACCTGCACCTCTTCACCATGGGGGCTGCACTAGATGGGGGATAACCCAGAGCTCAGCAGCTGCACACCAATGTAGCAGGGAGGGGAAGGTCCCCCAGAAGGCAGGAGAGCTGGCCCCGGTGGTGCTGGAGGGACTTGGGGTCAGGGGCACTGGAACAGGGGTGGTCAGGGGGCCAGGGCCTTCGCACTTTTTACTGGCAATAAGGGGACTGGGGTGGGGAGGAGGAAGAGAGGAATGGGGGGGGGCTCATGGTAAGGAGCAGTGCAAGGGTGAGGGATCAGAGGTAAAGGGCAGCATGGAGGTGGGGCCTTTGGGAGAAGGGGTGGCATGAGGGCAGGGCCTCAGGGAAGGGGTGGTGTGGGGGCAGGCGCTCAGGGAGAAGGAGTGGCTCAGGGGTTTGAGCGCCGCTCTTAGTGACCTTCTGAGGTTCCTTCTTGAGGTCACCACAAATCCCCCATCATCGCGCAGTCTCATCTTGGCCATGCTTTGGTCTGTTGCCATCACAGCTCTGTCCCCTCCCCAGGCAGTATGGGAGCTCTCGGTTCAGATACACTCAGCTCCGCCTCCTGTCCTTCCTTTGGCTCCTTGTTATACTTCCTCTCAAAAGTGGCTCTGTGGATCCTGTCTATAGGGTCCAGCCACCTCCTGCTGCCTCTCCCCCACCAGGCACACTGTAAGATGTCAGCCCAGGGCTCAGTTCAACCTGGCTGTGGTAAGCAGAGGGGTAAGGTTACATATCAGGTCCTTTCCCCAGGCAAAACTAAACACACTGACCCTGTAAACTTTGTAATACCATGGCAGAGTAACCCCAAGAACCCCTTTATGCCAACTGGCAAAGGGCACAGTCAACACATCATTGTCAGAATATGTAGCCAAACTGTGTCTTGTAAAAACAACGAGGAATCCTTGTAGCACCTTAGAGACTAACAAGTTTATTTGGACATAAGCTTTCATGGGCTAAAACCCATTTCATCAAATGCATGGAGTGGAAAATACAGTAGGCAGTGTGATGGGGCAAGGCCAGATGGCTACAGTAAAATACTGAGAAACAGGTATGTTAGCCCCAGGCTAAACAAATCCCTAGGACCCTGGTAACCAAATGGCAGTTGCTCCAGGTTAATCAAGGCACCTGGAGCCAATTAAGATCTTTCTAGAAGGCAGTAGAGATAGCTACTTTAATTAGAACACCTGCAGCCAATCAAGGCAGGCTAATCAGGGCACCTGGGTTTAAAAAGGAGCTCACTCCAGTCAGGCAGGGAGGAGCCAGAGGAGAAGGAGCGTGTGTGAGGAGCTGGGAGCAAGAAGGCAAGGAGCTGAGAGTGAGAGCGTGTACTGCTGGAGGATTGAGGAGGACAAGCGTTATCAGACACCAGGAGGAAGGTCCTGTGGTGAGGATAAAGAAGGTGTTTGGAGGAGGCCATGGGGAAGTAGCCCAGGGAGTTGTAGCTGTCATGCAGCTGTTACAGGAGGCACTATAGACAGCTGCGATCCACAGGGCCCTGGGCTGGAACCCGGAGTAGAGGGCAGGCCCGGGTTCCCCCCAAACCTCCCAACTCCTGATCAGACACAGGAGGAGCTGACCCAGACTGTGGGTTCCACAAGAGGGGAAGATCACTGAGGTGAACAAATCCGCCAATAAGCGCAGGACCCACCAAGGTAGAGGAGGAACTTTGTCACAGCAGGTATAAATACACAGCACATAAAAAGATGGGAGTTACCCTAAGGCTGAGCACCTAGGCAAGGTGGGTGTGCCCGTGCAAACGAGATCAGCTCCTGAAGTGCTTTTCCACAGCTCACCACTAGACAGCGGGGGAGAGCTCGTTCAGACTCTGCTTCCACTAGAAAAACAGGAAAACAACGGCAGAATCCGCACATCTGTACTAACCAATCCATAGGGCTGCGGGTTCGCCTTAAAGTGAGAGGGATTAAGGTTGCCATCGTCCTGCCATTGTGAGGTTGCCCCAGAAGCTGAGGTTTGTTTCCTTTTTATGCCCCTATTCCTTACACCCACCTATTTCTGAGACCACATTCAATTAAGTCTTGGCCTCTTGGCCGCATGTGTCATTCCTGCTGCCCATTTGGGGTTACAGTTATTGTTGTACACAGCTGCACAGACAGACAGTTTTCTGTACAATGTGGTTGACGAAGGCTGGCTAAATAAAGCCTCTGTGGTCTAGACCAGGGGCATTCAATAGGACGACTGCGGGTCGAATCTGGACTGCAGACACTTTTGAATGGACCCCAAAATCTTTTTATTTACTTATTATCATTATTATTATTTTTGTATTATCTCTGGAGTCTTGATCTTGACTCAGGGGGGCCTGCATTGGCCTGATAAACCCAGGGTCGTTAGTTCAATTCTTGAGGGGGCTACTTACGGATCTGGGGCAAAATCAGTACTTGGTCCTGCTAGTGAAGGCAGGGGACTGGACTCAATGACCTTTCAAGGACCTTCCAGTTCTATGAGATAGGCATATCTCCATATATTTTTATACCTTGACCAAGAAATGTGGACCTTGACAAAAAATAATTGATAACCCCTGGTCTAGACAGTCAATCACAAGCTATATATTGTTAAAGCTGCTAAGCCAAGGTTACTTACTAACCTTGGCATAATGTGGCCTTGTGCTAGCTATTACTACTGCTAGCTAAATACTAGCCATCAGGCCCACTGCTAAGCCTATTATAAAACAATTGTTACGTTTCTTCGCTGACTCCTGTTGTGTTTATTCCTTTAATTTCATTTACGCTAATTGAACAAGCATCTTAACGCTTTCCAAGATATAAATGATCACCTGAGCTCAGGTCAGGGGATAAAGGTTAACACAACACAGTAGGTTGCCTTGGGCAAGTTGTGTTCACCACCGAATAGAAAAAGGAGATTGTCATTTGATACAGATACAGCCCACCCCACCACAGGCGGCGTTTGGGGTTGTGTCATCTTCCCGGTGGAACATCTTGCTGCTGGGGATGTACGATTTCTGTGAGCTTATTACCTTAAGCCTCTGCCGTAAAAAGGAGATGGTAGAAAAGTCAGCAGCCTTCCCAGCATGCATTGCTCCTATTTTGTTTGCGTAGAGCAGGGCCTAAGTGAAAGTCCAGCTGCAGGTGAGAAACTCAGAGAGCCCATGGAGTCCGCGGCAATAGGTTTGGGCTGATCTCTGGGCCAGACCTCCAGCTGATGTAAATTGGCCCATTGACTCCAATGGAGCAGGACCAGTTTACTGCAGCTGGGGATCCGGCCCTGTCAAGATTTTTTCCCCCACTTTGAACTTTAGCGTCCAAAAAGTGGGGACCTGCATGATCACTTTTAAGCTTAATTTCTAGCTTAGATCTGGTAACGCTGCCACCAGCCAAAAATATAGTGTTTGGCACACTGTTCCCCAAAACCTTCCCTGGGGAACCCAAGACCCAACCCCCTTGGATCTGAACACAAGGAGAAATTAACCTTCCCCCTCTTTTTCCCCCCAGACTCTCCCCTCTCTGGGTTGCCTTGAGAGGCTATACAGATCCAAACTCCTTGGATCTTAAAACTGAGAGGAACTAACCCTCCCCTTTCCTTTCCCCCCACCAATCCTTGGTGAGTTTAGACTCAAGCCCTTGGATTTTAAAACAAGGAAATATCAATCAGATTCTTAAAAAGAAAGCTTTTAATTAAAGACAGAAAAAGTAAAAATTATCTCTGTAAAATCAGGATGGAAAATGCTTTACAGGGTACTCAGATTCATATAGACTAGAGGGACTCCCCCCCCCCAGCCTGAGATTCAAAGTTACAGCAAACAGAGGTAAAAATCCTTCCAGCAAAAAGACACATTTACGAGTTAAGAAAACAAACATAAGACTAATCCGCCTTGCCTGGCTATTACTTACAATTTTGAAACATGAAAGACTGATTCAGAAAGATTGGGAAAGCCTGGGTGTACGTCTAGTCCCTCTTAGCCCCAAGAGCGAACAACGAACAAAACAAAAAGCACAAACAAAGACTTCCCTCCACCAAGATTTGAAAGTATCTTGTCCCCCCATTGGTCCTCTGGTCAGGTGTCAGCCAGGTTCACTGAGCTTCTTAACCCTTTACAGGTAAAAGAGACATTAACCCTTAACTATCTGTTTATGACAGGCCCTTTGACTTCAATGGAGCAGGACCAGTTTACTGCAGCTGGGGATCCGGCCCCCGTTTGACTACAATGGAGGTATGGCCAATTGATATCAGGGGTGACCTGGACCCTCTGTATTTATGTGAACAAAAGAATTAATCCTGTTCTTTATTTAGAAGTGACTCTCCTCAGGACAGTTTTTAGTATTATGAAGTTTTATTAGATTTCACAGCACCCAGAATGTACGTGCCTTTGTCTGGGACAGACACAAGGGTACAGTCCATGCGCTCAGGGACTTAGCATTTTCCTGTAGACATGACAGGTAATGTGGGGAGAAAGAGTATGGGTCAGCCAACATTGCAACAGACAGCAGAAATAGCAACTTTTGCCCCTCCTTAACTCCATCCCTGCTGCCATTTCCAATGTGGTTCTGTCCCTCTAGCTGGTATAGGTCTCAGGCTGTCTGGATGGTGCATTATGGAGGTTTAGCTGGTGCATGTCTCAGGCTGTGGGGATGGTGCATTGTGGGGGTTTAGCTGGTGTATGTCTCAGGCTGTCTAGATGGAGCCTTGCAGGTTTAAAACAAACAGAAGGAAGGTTTTTTTCCACACAACGCACAGTGGATGGATCATGTGATGATTGCCTGTTCTGTTCATTCTCTCTGGGGCCTCTGGGATTGGCCACTGTCAGAAGACAGGATACTGGGCTAGATGGACCTTTGGTCTTACCCAGTATGGCCATTCTTATGTTCTTATGTTTCCCATCAGCTCCAGAATAGGACTGTGTAGTCCCAGATACAGGGCTGGCAACTGGTGCTGCAAAACTCTCTCACAGGCCTTCCTGACCCCTCTCATATCAACATATGCAAATGCCTGGCTCCAGCTCCTGCGAATGGGACACTTGAAGCAGCTGTAGGGTATAGGAATTTTTCTGCACGTGTCTATGACCAGACTGCTGACAATGGGGCTCGGCTCTGGCACCTTGCCTCGACCTCAGCAGCACCTTGCTCTGCAAGGGCCCCCATTGGGACTAACTTGCAGAGTGTGGCCAGAATGACCAGAGGAGCCAAGAACCTGCAGTCAGGGCCAGTTTGTGAGAACAGCTGGGAGCATGTTGGGTGCTCAACCCATTTGGTAATCTAGCTCCATCTGTGGGTCCTGGGCCCCTGGAATTGTGATACTGAGGATCTAGTCACTCAGGAGGTGAAATTCCCTTCTCAGAGGCCAAAATACCATGTAGGTTATATTTCATACAATCATAGAAGACTAGGGTTGGAAGGGACCTCAGGAGGTCATCTAGTTCAACCCCCTGCTCAAATTAGGACCAATCCCAACTAAATCAAATTTTGGGTGCTTCATTGGGGTTCTTGGGACTCCTACTGACTTTGTGCACAAGTGGGATTTCATCCAATGCGGCTGAGAGTGGTCAGATCTGGTCTTCCCATCAGTCATCTTTACGACTTGTCAGCTGGCTTTGGAATGGTTCTGCTGCTGAGCTTTGTTCCTTCTCAGGTTCTTGGCCCAGCCCAGGGACTGAGCAGTGATTGATTCGCAGGGGTTCTCTGGTGAGCTTCTTTCTATGACCCTGAGCCCATTATTTGCTTTGTTCGGGAACAGCTATACTGGTTGATTTTTTCCCCCTGGACAAAACAAAATAATAATCTGAACAGAAAAGATGGGGGGAAAATCCACTGAAAATTTGCCCTTTGTGGGTCTTGGATTCTTCATGAAGAGCATTCCAAGTCAGGGTGGTGTCTCCCTCTCGTTTGGGATTTCTGAGACAGGAACACCATTTTCAGGCGTGTTACTGGGTCAGCTTATGAGAGAAGCAGTTGGGCAGAGAAGATGGCTGCTGGGAGCTAGGTGGCTGTGGAGTGTAGCTGGGAGGAGAAACTCTCTCTTCAATTAATACTCTAAGGGCAGCTTTGCTGTGATTGGACATAGTTGCAGAAATCTGAACGTTATGTGAGGTCACAACAAGGGCAGTTGTGTTTCTCCCAAGTTGGTCCTTTTGATAGGTACTGGACAGAGGCCTGTGGCCACACATTGTGTGGTAGAGACTTTCCAATTCCCTGCAGCTCATTCTGCCCTTGCGGATTGCAGGGCATATTGGAGGCGGTGCACGTTGTGGTCAAAGGGGTTGGAGAACATGAGGATAAATGAGAATCCGGGCCACTCATATGCAAGAGCCCCTGCAACTCCCCGGACACTGAGGTGCCTTTTCACAAACACGCATGTCTCCTTGCAGCCAGGGCTGATGGCTGGTCAGGGGGGGATGAAGGTTTGACCACTGTAACAGAAAAAGCTGTGGGGAGACAAGAATTCTTTTTTGTGACAGTGCATCCTCAGCAGGAGTTTATTAGAATCAATCACGAGTTAACAAAGCAGAGACGGCATTTAGTCATCTGATTACAGCATTGATAGTCTTGACAACTCTCACAATTTTATCATCAGTTTTATGAATCTGAGTGTTTCTCTTAAAGCTCAGCTGCTGGAATCTCAGCTTTTGTTTGTTTACAAAAAAGTCTAATTGTAGTGGAATTGGGTGGTATCCCTTTAAAGAGTATGTGAACCCTCTCATGGAACTCAATGTGTTTGATGTTTTAGAAGTCACCCAAAACTAGTAGATCTGTAGTTGGTGGGTAGCTGGGCCTGTAAAGCTGGCAAACAGAGTCGCTAAACAGAGTTATCAGGGACTCAGCTATTCTGTGGTTTCTTTGTATTTTTACTATTGGGCAAGGCACATAGACACAGCACTAGCCTCTGGAGTGGGGACAAAAGCTGGGAGACATGACCAGAAAACCAAAGAAAAAGCCCCTAACATTCATTCTTTCAGTGTTTCCGTGTCTGGCAATTCCCTGGCAGCGAGGTAGGTTTGGCTCCTGTGGGCACCCATCTGATGATGATGTGAAACGCTCATGCTATTCTATTCCATTCTGTTCTAAATAGGTTCTTATATATAGGTTCCCCTGAGTGTCTGGCTCAGGGGATACTGCCTCTGATTGGCTCCCTTCCACACTGCCTGCCTCCTGGAGAAGGGCAGCCAGTCAGGATTGCTGCCAATGTCCCTCCACCCCTCAGGAATCGAGAGGCTTTTTTGGGTGGGGGATCGGCAGATGGACACATTGCTCACAGGAGGGGAGGAGGGAATGGAAAGAGCTCAGCAGCTCACGGCAGCTCTGCTCCCCCTCCCCTGCTATAAGCAATGGACCAGTCTGTTCAACCCCTCTCCTCTCCCTCCCAGCAGCATCCAGTCTGGGAAAGGGGACAGGAGCATTAAGATCTCCTGGAACTCCCAGAAGTCAAAATGATGAACTTCTTACTTGGGGGAAAGGGCTGCTGTGGGACTGGGAGCACAGGATTCCTTTATTACTGGGTTTGAGGGATTAAATAGATGTTGTCATGCTGAAAGGAGCTAGCGACTGCCAGCAGGAGGAGTCCAAAGACAATCCCAGCCCTTGTTAGAGACAATGGGGGCCAAGCCCCCTTCTACAGGTTCCTGCAGGCTGTAAAAACAGCTGGGGCTGAGGGTGAGCATCAAAGATACCAGATCTCATAGCCGGGCAGAGCTAGGACATGGTAGGGCAGGGGGCTTCGCTTGGGAGTTTACTCCAACTGTTAATCTTCGTCCCCCTTAAATATTTGCGCCCAACTTCTAATTGGAATGTATCTCACTTCAGCTTCCCCTCATTGGTTCTTGTCCTGCCTTTCTCTTCTAGATTAAAGAGCCTTTTGGTACTAGGATTTTCTCTCTGCAGAGATCACACTGTGATCAGGTCACCTCTTGATTTTCTTTTTGATAAACTAAACAGCTCGAGCTCTTTAGCTTCTGAGGGTGAGGCATTTTCTCCAGCCCTCAAATCATTTTTGTGGCTCTTCTCTGCACCCATGACAATTTTTCACCATCCTTTATATAACATGGACACCAGAACAGGATGCAGCATTCCTGTAAAATCACCTCTTTGCTCTTACTCACAGCTCCCCTGTTTATACCTCCAAAGATGGCATTAGCCCTTTTTGTCACATTATCGCACTGGGAGCTCATGCTGTCCACTGAGACCCCTCAGTTCTTTTCAGGGTCACTGAATTCCAGGATACATTAAAGGGAGTAAGAACTGGCAGACAGATCTCCAAAAGCTGTCATCATGGAGGCTCATCATCAAATAGGGTGTTTCTAGGGCAGTTCTGCAGGGATCAGTTCTCATCATTTTTATCAATGAGCTGGAAGTAAATATAAAATCACTGATGATAAAATTCTCCATTCTGTAGATGTGCCCTGCATTCCTTGTTCTTAAATGTATAACCTTGCATTTGGCTATACTAAAAGAGATGTTGTTTAAGACCAAAAGAACAGCCATACTGGGTCAGATCAATGGTCCATCTAGCCCAATATCCTGTCTGCCAATACAGCGACCAATGCTATGTGCCCCAGAAGGAATGAACAGAATAGGGAATTATCAAATGATCCTTTCCTGACCATCTTAGCTAATAGCCATTGATGGAACTGTCCTCCATGAACTTATCTAATTCTTTTTGAACCCAGTTATAGTTTTGGCCTTCACAACATCCCCTGGCAACAAGTGGCACAGGTTGACTGTGCATTGTGTGAAGAAATACTTCCTTCTCTTTGTTTTAAACCTGCTGCCTATTCGTTTCCTGGGCTGTGTTATTGAAAGAGTAAATAACATTTCCTTACTCACTTTCTCCATACCGGTCAGGATTTTATAGACTTCTATTATAAGACCTCTTAGCCGTCCTTTTTCTCAGCTGAACAGTCCCAGTCTTTTTAATCCCTCCTCATATGGAAGCTGTTCTATGCCCCTAATCATTTTTATTGCCCTTCTCTGCACCTTTTTCAATTCTAATAGATCTTTTTGAGATGTGGTGACCAGAACTTCACGCAGTATTCAAGATGTGGGCATACTATGGATTTATATAGTGGCATTTGTTGTCAGACGTCACCAGTGTGGTGCCCTGCTCTATCCAATGTTGATAATAGTCAGCTTCATGCGTGTGTTCCCTCTGTGTGTTGCCCCAGTTCTGCGCAGATCACTGACACAGCAGACCTCGAGAGAACCTCCAGTGACCACAGACTCCAATAAGGTATGAAGGCACCCGGCCAGGTTTATTGTCAAACAAAGCACAGTAATAGTTCCCAGCAGACTCTACAAGACATACTATGAATATGTACCCTCTGACAATGGAGCACCCTAGGGGAAAAATTGGTGGGTGCTCTGCACCCACTGGCAGCTGCCCTCCCCACCCCCCCAGCCCTAGCTCACCTCCACTCCGCCTCTGCCTCCTCCCCTGAGTGCTCTGGGGCTCCGCTTCTCCCCGTTCCCTCCTAGTGCTTCCCGCCGTGAAACAGCTGATTCACGGCGGCAAGTACTGGGAGGGAGCGGGGACGAGGGGGAACGTGGCGCACTCGTGGAAGAGGGAGGGCCGGGGCGGGGATTTGAGGAAGGGGTCCAATGGGACAGGGAAGGGGCGCAGTTGGGGCTTGGACTTTGTGGAAAAGGTGGTAATGGGGGCGGGGCAGGGGCACGAGGGGGCTGGGTGGAGGCAGGGCAGGGTGGGGGCAAGCACCTACTGGCGCCTGGAAAAGTTGGCACCTATGCAGTCAGTGGTGGGACACTGCCCCCTAGGCTGGACAAAGACATCCACTCAAGGATGCATTCTTATACACGGGTACAAACAAGCTACACATTATGCGTGATGCATTGAGGTACAACCCCCTTATGCATTAGGGTGCTGCCTCTCTCCTGGTACATTTTGGTTTAAACAAACAACTCTATCATCATAAAAAGAACAAGAGTACTTGTGGCACCTTAAAGACTAACAATTTTATTTGAGCATAAGCTTTTGTGGGCTACAGTCCCATTTCATCGGATGCATGTAGTGGAAAAGACAGTAGGAAGATATATATCTACACAGAGAACATGAAACAATGGGTGTTACCATACACACTATAAGGAGAGTGATCAATTACCTACTCTATTTTTCCCTACATGCATCCAATGAAGTGGGGCTGTAGCCCACGAAAGCTTATGCTCAAATAAATTTGTTAGTCTCTAAGGTGCCATAAGTACTCCTGTTCTTTTTGTGGATACAGGCTAACACAGCTGCTACTCTGAAATCTATCCATCATATTATCCTTTTGACCTGGTCTTTAGGATGGGTCAGCCTGTTCCTCATTATCTCTGTGGAATGTGTTTGTACCAGAATGTTCTGGTGCCATCCTGGCACAGGTTCATCCTGTTGGTACTTGATAACTTTTAGATATGTGCATACATGCAATTAGCAGCCTTCTTCTTGCCAACTTCTGTCAGCAGGGCCTGCCAGTGGCTCACAGCTTAACTCTGCTTTATGTTAGCAAAGTCTTGATCATTACTTTAGCTTAGGTCTCAGGCCTCATACCAGGCCTCTGATAACAAGGTTTTATGCTTTGGGGCCTCATTGAATCATAGAATGTCAGGGCTGGAAGGGACCTCAGGAGGTCATCTAGTACAACCCCCTGCTCAAAGCAGGACCAATTCCCAACTAAATCATCCCAGCCAGGGCTTTGTAAAGCCTGACCTTAAAAACCTCTAAGGAAGGAGATTCCACCACCTCCCTAGGTAACCCATTCCAATGCTTCATCACCCTACTACTGAAAAAGTTTTTCCTAATATCCAACCTAAACCACCCCCACTGCATTACTCCTTGTTCTGTCATCTGCCACCAGATGTGCTACCAGAACAGCCTAGATCCATCCTCTTTGGTAGTTAAAATCCCCCCTCATTCTTCTGTTCTGCAGACTAAACAATCCCAGTTCCCTCAGCCTCCTAATCATTTTTGTTGCACTTCGCTGGACTCCTTCCAATTTTTCCACATCCTTCTTGTAGTGTGGGGCCTAAAACTGGACACAGTACTCCAGACGAGGCCTCGTCAATGTCGAATAGAGGAGAATGAGCACGTCCCTCAATCTGCTGGCAATGCCCCTACTTACACAGCCCAAAATGCTCTCAGCCTTCTTGGCAACAAGGGCACACTGTCAACTCATATCCAGCTTCTTGTCCATTGTAACCCCTAGGTTCTTTATTGCAGGCCTCATCTTACTACAGCATTATGATATTTTCTGTCTTGTTATCTATCCCTTTCCTAATGGCTCCTAAAAATCTCTTCACTTTTTTTGACTGTTGCTGTATATTCAGTGGAAGTTTTCAGAGAACAATTGATGATGACTCCCAAATCTCTTTCTTAAGTGGTAAAAACTAATTTAGACCCCAATATTTTGCACGTATAGTTGGGATTACGTTTTCCAGTGAGCATTACTTTGTATTTATCAACGTTGAATTTCATCTGCCATTTGGTTGCCCAATCACCCAGTTTTGTGGGATCCTTTTGTATCTTTTCACAGTCAGCTTAATCATGTGTTGTCTGCAAATTTTGCCACCTCACTATTCACCCCCTTTTCCAGGTCATTTATGCATATGTTGAACAGCACTGGTCTCAATACAGAAGTAACCTGAATGGGCTCAGTTTACCAAGCAATCCAGATCCCTCTAAATGGCTGCCCTGCCGTCATCATTAGTTACCACTCTGTCAATGTTTGTGTCATCCACCAGAAACACCCCTATTCAATGTGGATTCCTTATTGATAATTACTTGTTGAGATCTGTCAGTTAGCCAGTTCTTAGTCCATTTCTGTATTGTATAGTGCTGGTGTGTTAATTTAGCTCATAATTTGTCTAATTTTGGGGAGTTAGGCCTATTGAAGCACCACACACACACTAAATCTGAAGCACCTTATATATATTACTGGTTGGGATTATCCTCTGTTTGCCTATAATGCCTGCTGTTGTTTGCCTCTACTGTATTCAGGGAAACAGGACTTTGTAGATTTATTGTGAACAAACAAGGTCATAGCTGGTGAGTGAGATTAGACAGCTCAAGCTGGGGAGGGGGTTTGGGATCCACCTGAAGGGGCAGCTGGAACAAGCTGTTAGAGGAGGAGAAGAATCGAGATGGTGAGCTAGCAGATGAACTGGAACTGGAGTAGGTGGAAGGTGACAATATAAAAGAAGAACAGGAGAACAGAAGGAGGGGATGGGGAAGTGAGAAGGAGGAAAGAAAGTAAATAGGAAAGGTTTTAGGTCAGGAGAAGCAGGGGGTGGGGAAGAGACCTACGTACGTGAGCAGATTCTATTAGAGAAGGGAAGTAGAGAGAAATAAAATCTACAGACATACCAGAGAATGAATATCACGGGGTAAAACCTGAGAGGAATTTAATTCATGAAAAAGGGAATTGATGAAAAAGCTGTGTGAGATGAAGCCAGATCCTGAAAACAGTAAATGAAAGGCCCACGTCACAAAGGCCATAAAGCAGTGGTTCTCAATCAAGGGTATGTGTACCCCGAGGGGTACGCAGAGGTCTTCCAGGGGGTACATCTAGCTATTAGCCTTGACTAGCGAAGTCAGTACAAACTAAAATTTCATACAATGACTTGTTTATACTGTTCTATATACTATACGCTGAAAGGTAAGTACAATATTTGTTTTATTTTATAATTATATGGTAAAAATGAGAAAGTCAGCAATGTTCCAGTAACAGTGTGCTGGGACACTTTTGGTTTTTTATATCTGATTTCATAAGCAAGTAGTTTTTAAGTGAGGAGAAACCTGGGGGTACGCAAGACAAAGCAGACTCCTGAAATGGGTACATTAGTCTGGAGAGACTGAGTGCCACTGCCCTAACGTACATGAACAGAGAGAATGGCTGTCTGAACATCTATTGACAGAATACAGGTCAAAGGGGCCTAATGGACAAGTGAGGCTCCACTAGGTGAGGGATAAACTAGCTTGCGGATAAACTAGCTTGCGGATAAACTTGAGGAGAAGAGGTCCAGCCCAGGAACACTGAATCTAAGGAGCACTTTGAGCCGAAGAGGAGCAAAGAACAGGACAGCAAGCGTGGAGCTGGATTTACAGCAAGGAGAGGAAAAGTTGATTCTTCTCTGAAGTGACAGTATATTATTAAGTATAATCTTTTATACTTAATATATCTTTTGTTCTTGTTAATAACAATGCATTTGGTACAAACTGCACAGAGTGTACAAACTCACAAAGGTTAATGAGTTGGGATTCTGTTATTATAAATAGTAAGTCTTTGGTAATGTTCTGTGTTATTTATGCTCCTGGTACAATTTGGGGGTTTTCCTTTATAAGGTTCTAAAAATATAAAATGATCCCCTTGATCTTGATTTATCTCTGCCTCCCCTCACAGTTAGTGTAGCCTCTCCTGGCCGGGTCACCACATCGGTCCCCCAGCCTCCTTGTTACCTCACTGCTTGGAAGAATCTAGAGACGCTTGAACTGGAGAGCGCTTTTCTCTTCAGCATTCAGGGCATCCCAGCGCTTGCTCTCATTTACTCTGCTCCAGGTGAGGGAAAGGCACTGAGGGTCCTGTTAACAGAGCTGTCCCACCAATGTGTGGGTCCAGAGAGGTTCCCAGCTTGAAGCTCAGTATTAGGGGCGGCTTTAGGCACCAGCTAAACAAGCAGGCGCCTAAGGCAGCAAAATATATTGGATGGCATAATGCTTGGGCCCCAGCTCATACCTGAAGCAGCATCCTGGGCTGGATCCTGACCGCCCCAGGGGGCTGTAACCAGCCTGTTCTTCTGACACCGAGTGCAGCGGAGCAGGGAGATGGCTAAGTGGGGAATGTGTCCCTGCTGTTCTCCCGCGGGAAGCGGTCACCCCCGACCCCCTCAGGCAGGAGCCAGTAGCGCGGCCCTGCTCCGGCTGCAGAGGACAGGCTTGTCCCTGCCACTGCAAGCTGAGGAGTGGCCCATCCTCTGCAGCCGGGGCAAAGCCACACTACCGGCTCGCACCTGGGGTGGCCGCTGACCGTGGGAGAGTAACATGAACAAGCTGAGGAGAAGCAGCCCGTCCTCTGCATCCAGGGAAGGGCTGTGCTACCGGCTCCCACCTGGGAGGGTGGGGGGTGGCTGCTGACCACAGGAGAGCAGTGTGAACAAGCTGAGGAGCGCCCGTCCTCTGCAGCCAGGTCAGGGCCCCACTACTAGCTCCACCAGGCTGTGGCAGGGGGTGGCCACTGACCGCAGAAGAGCAGCAGGAGCCGGTAGCGCAGCCCTTCCCCGGCTGCCGAGGATGGGCCGCTCCTCCTCAGCTTGTCTCCGCTGCTCTCCCGTGCTCAGCGGCCACCCCCCACCCCCACGCAGGAGCTGGTAGCGTGGCCCTGCTCCGGCTGCAGAGGACGGGGGGGAACATAGCGCCCGGGCCGGCCACTCCTCCTCTGCTTGTCCCTGCCTCTGACTCCTCCTCCTCTTCCGCTCTGCACCGCCTGCTGCCAGGGGAGAGGAGTGGGGAGCAGAGCGGCAGCCTGGGCTGAGCCCAGCTTGTGCCAGGGCCAAGGCGAACACCAAGAATAAGCGGGGCTGGGATCCTGCAGCAGCCCCAACTCCTGGCCCTGGGAGCGGCGATGATGGGAGATGAATCCACCTCAGGCCAGATCCGCAACAAGGTAAGAGTTGGGCCAAGTGGGAGGGTTTTGTTAAAATTAAATGTTAAAATTACACTAGTAGGAAATTGTTTTATTTCACTAACTACAAATTCTCTGTTTTCATTTTTTCAAAAATTTTGAACAGTCTGCAAAATGCAAACGTGCAAAAGCAAAAATATTAAAAAAAAAAAAAAAAAAAAAAAAGCTGGG
>NC_133779.1:8088278-8089845 GCF_003597395.2 Chelonoidis abingdonii | reverse complement strand
AGAGCATTGCGAGTGTGGAGAAGGTTTAAATGATGGATTATGAGATCGTAGGGTTGCCAGTTTTGACTGGATGTATTCCTAGAGCTTTCATCACATGACATAATCTTTAATTAATGATTAATCTTTAACTCCTGGCGACTCCAAGACAATCCTGGAGGGCTGGGAACCGTAAGAGACCAGAGCGCAGCATGGAAAATGAAGCAACCCAAGAATAATTATTGACCGAGGCTGATTTGACCCTAAAATGCGCACTGGAAATTGATGCATCAATGGAGGCACCTACTAAAGATGCCAGGAAGCGGCAACAGGATCGTGTTGTACAACAAATACAGCAGGCGCTTAAGAAGAAACACAACAAGGCAAATGCTCAAAGACTGTGCTTTCTGTGTAGCAAACAGTCTCACAATGCAAATGACTGTTGGTTCAAGGTCACAAGCTGTGGAAACTGCAACTCACTGGGGCAGACACTACAAATGTGGAGGATAGTGCAAAATGCACAATCCCTGTCTTATGAGGGCACTCTAGAGAATTTTAGATTGATCAGTGTCATATGTGTCATCCACAGAGAATTCTGTAGCATCGACAGCTGGCTGGGAAGTTTATGTCAAACTAGTGCTCTCTCAGTAAGTGCCATTTGGACAAAACCAACTTTTCACACAAACTCATTTAGATTTTGATTACACTTCATTTTGAAAAAAAATTGGGAAAAGAAATTCAAAACACTCCATTTCAACATTTTCATAATTAATCGTTTTGATTTTTCCATGTAAAATGACTTTTCCTTTCTAAATTTATTTCATTTTATATTTAAAAAGTTTTTTAAAAGTTCAAAACTGAAATGAAAGGTTTTGAATTTACCAAAATGAAACATTTGGATTGATCCAAATTCTGAATGTTATTTTCAGAATTTCATTTAGCAAAAAATGTTGTAAATGTTGCCCCAGTTCACGACAAGGATTGTTTTGTTTTGTTTTGAAATCTCAACATTTGTTCTGAGGATGTAAAATCAATTTTCTGACCAGCCCTAGCAGCCTCTGTATCAATCTGTTTAATTTAGAAGAGAATTAAGAAGTGTTATTGGATTCCCTTGCAAGCAGAAGGAGAGAGACTGAGAATAACTCTTAACAGACATGCTGCTGGGTCTGTGCTCTCCAAGCAAGAGGATCCGAGGTGATTTAAGGTGGTGAAGTTGCACGCCACAGCTCACTGTTGCTAAAAACTCACATGGGGAACTCCGTGTGCTACTACAGTGGAGGTAACCCGGGACTGGACGCAACATCTGCTAAACCTCCCTGTCGTGACACGAGCAGTTCCTGCATCCCCTGGGAGAGGGTGACTCAGACCTTCAGATGGCCTGGCAAAGCAGGGCCGTCCTTAGGCATAGGCAAAGTAGGCAAATGCGTAGGGCCTCACTTTGCCTGGGGGCACCACTCTGCAGGCAGCCCAGACAGACGGGAAGCAGTGGAGCATGTAGGAGCAGGGCTGCTGGGTCCTAGAGAGAGCAGAATGCTGCACAGTCTGAGGAATGGGATTGGCTGGGGTCTCTGGGAAGGGGAGGGGGTAAGGG
>NC_133779.1:8086039-8087881 GCF_003597395.2 Chelonoidis abingdonii | reverse complement strand
TAATTATTTCGGTTTCTTTTCTCACTCATTTCTTTCTTTCTTTCTTTCTTTCTTTCTCATTAATCCTTTCTTCCTTTCTTTTCTCGTTCATTTCTTTTTCTCATTAATTCTTTCTTTCTCATTAATTCTTTTGGTTTCTTTTCTCACTCATTTCTTTCTTTCTTTCTTTCTTTCTTTCCCTCTTTCTTTCTTTCCCATCTCGCTTTTCATCCCCTTGTTCTCCCCGCCCGGCAGGGGAGTTCGGGGAGGTGTGCCGGGGCCGGCTCAAGGTGCCCGGGAAGAAGGAGAGCTGCGTGGCCATCAAGACGCTGAAGGGGGGGTACACAGAGCGGCAGCGCCGGGAGTTCCTCAGCGAGGCCAGCATCATGGGGCAGTTTGAGCACCCCAACATCATCCGGCTGGAGGGGGTGGTGACCAGCAGCACCCCAGTCATGATCCTCACCGAGTTCATGGAGAACGGGGCACTCGACTCCTTCCTGCGGGTACGGGGGGCCCCAGTACGGGGGGAGGGACCCCAAAAAAACCCAGACACCCCCAAACGACCCAGACCATGGAGAATGGGGAGCTCGACTCCTTCCTCTGGGTACGGGGGAACCCCAGTATGGGGGGTGGGACCCCAAACCCCCCAGACACTCCCAAACGACCCAGGCCATGGAGAATGGGCGCTCGACTCCTTCCTGCGGGTATGGGGGAGGGACCCCAAAAACCTCCAGATACCCCCAAACGACCCAGTCCATGGAGAATGGGGCGCTCGACTCCTTCCTGCGGGTATGGGGGAGGGACCCCAAAAACCCCCAGACACCCCCAAACCACCCAGGTCATGGAGAATGGGGTGCTCGACTCCTTCCTCTGGGTATGGGGGACCCCAGTTTGGGGGGAGGGACCCAATCCCCCCAGACACCCCCAAACCACCCAGGCCATGAGAATGGGGTGCTCAACTCCTTCCCCTGCCATTGTGAGCCCACCCCCATGCTCCCTGGGGTCCCGCCCCTGATTCTGTAACCCCACCCTTGTCCCTGTAGCCCCACCTCCAACCCCTGGTGCCACACCCCTTCCTCTGAGGCCCCGCCCCCAGCTCCACCCTTGCCACTGAGGCCCCACCCCCAAACCCATGGCCCTGCCCCTGGAGCCCCTCCCCCTGCATTGACCCTGCCCCCTGATGCCCTGCCTCTTCCTCTGAGGCCCCACCCCAGTCCTGCCCTTGCCACTGAGGCCCCGCCCCCAAACCCATGGGCCCTGCCCCTGGAGCCCTGCCCCCTGCATTGACTCTGCCCCTTCCTCTGAGGCCCCGCCCCAGTCCCGCCCTTGCCGCTGAGGCCCCGCCCCCAAACCCATGGGCCCTGCCCCTGGAGCCCCGCCCCCTGCACTGACCCCGCCCCCGTCTGCCCCCCAGCTGAACGAGGGGCAGTTCGCGCCCATCCAGCTGGTGGGGATGCTGCGGGGCATCGCCTCGGGGATGCGCTATCTGGCCGAGATGAGCTACGTGCACCGGGACCTGGCCGCCCGCAACATCCTGGTTAACTGCAACCTGGTCTGCAAAGTCTCCGACTTCGGCCTCTCCCGCTTTCTGGAGGAGAACTCCTCTGACCCCACCTACACCAGCTCCCTGGTAGGGCCCGGACGCCGGGGTTCGCGCCGCCTCGAGGGGGGCAGGAGTCCTGGATTCTCTGCCTGGCTCTGGGAGGGGAGTGGGGGCTGGGAGCCCGGACTCCTGGGTTCTCTCCCCGGCTCTGGGAGGAGAGTGGGGGCTGGTGGGTTAGAGCAGGGGGGGCTGGGAGCCAGGACTCCTGGGTTCTCTCCCTGGCTCTGGGAGGCGAGTGGGGGCTGGTGGGTTAGAGCAGG